>NW_020799105.1:13373003-13405897 GCF_003259725.1 Athene cunicularia
AGTCCAGCCTCTTGTTCTGCATTATGATTTTAGGATCGCTTATATTGAAGCTAAGAGCAAGGTAGAAGGGAGCCTTGGAGGGAAGGATGTGGGGATCCCAGGCTATCAGATCTGGGAAGGTTTGCTGAGTTTTGGGTGAGTGGAAACTTGGGTGAATGGGACTCTGGCTATGACAGAAAGTCCTTGCTTGGGGAAATTGTTGACAAGAGTCTGTTCAGGGATGTGGTAGAAGTGTCTGTGGTTCTTGTGCTGCAAGTGGAGATACTGGTTTGAAAAGCCTCAAAAGTCACATACTAGGGACGCGTGAAACACTTGTATGAACTCCATACTGATGCCTGTGGCTTTGTTGCTTTTTCTAATCAATTAAGAGAAAAGAGGAAGAGAAAAGGAAATACCAGCTTCTTGCTGTGTTTCACTTAATCTCAGCTTCTTGCCATACTTTATTTAACAGCTGTCTGTCCTATTCCCCAGAGGTGCCAGGCTGTGTGAGAGTGCACGTTCTAGACATGTGGTGCTGGCACAGTGTTACATCTCCTGGGCCTGCTCTGCCCAGTTTTCCACTGTTGTGGCATCTGTTGTGTTCCCCTGCATTATCAAGGTTTGAGAACTGGTTGTTTCTTACCCTCTCTCCTTTTTCTGCTAGTAGACCAGTTATTTCACCACTCTGTTCCTTGGATATTGATTTCCCTTGGGAATGGCTGATGAAAACGCAGTCTCTTAGAGGCATGAGATCAGATGCAATTTTACAAAATCATCCTCATTTTCTGTAAGATGGAAATGGTCTTTTCTACTGCTGGTCCAAAGACAACAGCAATAGCAGTTACTGGTTTATCTGAGTAAATTAGTAATGCCATTTGATGTTGTTATGATTTTTCCCTCCTAAAACACTGTGATTTGCTAAAACAGGAATTTTAAACTTGTTAGTGAGGTGCAGCTGTGTCTGGGGTGGTGTGACAGCTCTTCAGCAGTGTGCAGTAACACCGTATCTGAGTCCATGAGAATGCAGCTTGTACTAAGGGACTGAGCCTCTTCTGTGCCTTCCACAGCCATCTTCTGATGCGCAGGAGACAGTCTGTGAGAATTACAACACGTGCTGTAGGTTTGCGTCTTAGAACCACCACCATTCTTGGCAGAGCTGATGGAAAAAGCCATCCCTCCAGGGGAAATGGAGCCAAGAAAAGGGGCACTGAACAGCAACAGGCTGAGCAGGGAGACAATGGTGTTTGCTGTAAGGTGCAAACCATTTGTGTGAGTCACCTATGTGGCTGTACAGCAAAGGCATAGGAGGGCTGGGGGAAAAGGAGGAAAAAGCTGTGAACTTTAGAACACCTGAAGAATCAATGAGGACCAGTGAGGATCAGTGAGACATTATGGCTTGATACTGTCCTTGAAGCTCTCAGCATTCATTCACATTTCCCCAAAGGATGCTTTTGTGCCTTTTCTCCTGTCACTCAAACCATCCTCCGAAGGGAGCTCTCGACAAGACTGTGCTCTGGGCCAATCCACAAGTCAGAGTGTGGCTGGATTTTTCTTTCTACATTCATCACACAGCTCTCTGTGCCTATATAGGCTTGGAAGCAGAGTCTGTCTCCTCTTACTTCTAATAGCTAAGGCATGGTGATTATCAGCTGTTTCTCCATGTGGGAAGACAGGTCTGATGTAACCCATGCCTTCAAGCCCACAGGTTTGGTGCCTCTCAGTTCCTCTTCATACTCTTTATGTAGCTTGGCTCTATTGTGCTGGTGTGTCTCTGCTCTGGATCAAACTTCACCTACAAAGCTATGCCAGGCATGACTCTGACTGGAGAGAGTTGGTGTGGGGCCATTGATAGAAACCTGCATGTGAACAAGTCTTGCTTTTCTCTAGTTTTGCATACAGGAACTTCATAACACTGACATGATGCGATAACCATGAAGGTGAACTGAACTGGTAGAAGTCTGGTGCTGACAGCACAGGCAGCCTTGTGTCCCGTGGGAACACCTGTGTGACAGAGGCCAGGCAGAGCAGCTACGCATCGCTTCTGTTTACAGGCACAAGAACCATCCAGGGCTTCCCTGCCCTGCCTGGTGCGAGCGGGCAGGGATAACACCTGGAACGTGTTAGCAAGTGAAGTACTATCTCCCTGTGGATATGGGAAATCCCTCTGTGCTGTTGGATTCCCAGCAGAGGGCTAGAGAGCAAGACTGAAGGTTAAGAGCAATATAATGAATTTCTCTCTTGATACACCTGGGCAGGTGAAGTGACTGATGAGTCCAGCCGTGAACAATGTGGTTTACTGATCCCAGTTCTGCCTGCTGGGCCTGTACTGCACTGTGGTGGGTCCTGAATGTTAGACTGTCTGCCAAAAGGTGCCTAATGAGATTTCCAATGACATTTTAAGTGCCATGGCACCTCTGGAGAACAACACAATACAGACAGAAATTTAATCTTGGCTCTCTACACATGATTAAGTCTTTGATGAGTTGAGACTGTTGATGGCTGTGCGCCTGTTGGTGGATTTGAAGATTGTTTTGTATCTAAAATCAACTCCTTTTCCTGCAGAGCACCTAAGACACTTTTAAGAACTTCATTGGGGTTTTAATCTTCATTCTTGTGCACGATTTTTAACAGTGCCACATTCAGACATTTTACAAGCACTCAAATGCCTAAAGTGAAGGCTGTTTTTATATGTTTCACCTCAGCACCTCCTACACTTCCATCTCTGAGTATGATCAATAAAGCTAAGATAAAGCTTCAAGGCAAAAATTGCTCATTTTCTTTGTTTTTCTCCTCTAAAAGTTTGGATAAGCCCTGGTTTTATCTGGATCTATTCATAATGAAAAACTCAGTGCCTTTATTCAAAGGCAGCACCTCTGCAAACAATAACTGAAAAGTTTTGCTCTATACAGTCCTTCAAGCCTCTGCAGCCAGAGATTTTGCTTCTAGCAGCTGAGGAGTCCAAGATGACACTCCTAAATGTGACGTGGCTAGAAAGTGAAGTTCCTTTTGAAGAACACTGTAAAACTAATTGATCACAGCATGGAGTTGTTCAGACTTCTGTTTTGGGACCAGACTTGTCCAATAGATACGAAGGGGAATATCTTTGTTTGGCTCCTTCCTCTTCTCTCAAAGCTCTGCTACTATGTTGTGTAGATCATTCTCAGAGTAGCAGTAGTAATACAACTGTTTTCTCATAGCTTATTTTTCAGGTCTAGGAAGGCATGAGTACCAGCTGCATTTTACTGCACTGGGAACATTTAAAAGATCTCTTGTGCACTTTCTCAGCATTATGAGACTCTCTGTCCTCTAGCCATCTGCCTGCTTGACTCAAATGTATCATAGCTGAGTATTTCTGAGCTCTCTACAGATCTGTCAAATTGGTCAAAGTTGTTTGATGGATTGAAAAGTTACTTGACAGGAGATGAAGGCATAGACCCTCCTCTTCCCCCACTTCCCATATGCATGCATACAACTGACTGCATAGGAAACTGGCTAAAAATAGCCTAGTTTCTGTTGCCATAATGAATTAATCATTTTAGAAAAAGGCAGGACTGCCTGAAACTTTACTTGGAAGGGGTACAACAGGTTAAATGTTTGGTTGTAGCCACTGAACCAATACCTTGAGAAATCTTTCCAAACAAATGCAATCCAGATAACTACCAGACACTTATCTGATGCTGTGTCAGTGGCATTTAGGGACAGACCTGAGTTATCTTTTAGACCTGCAGGCAAAGAACAGTAACAGAATTGAGCAGAGGATGAAACCTGCTCAATAAGTGGGCAAATCCTGAACAGCATCCCATTCTGAGACCGGTGTTCCCAGCTTGACTGTTAGTGGTACCTGACCAAATTAATGTTAGTGTGCCTGTAGGTCACCATATCCTCTGAGGTTGCTCTTGCTTTTTTATAGCACAGAGATGTCTGCCTACTTGAAATAAAGGAGATCCTGTCCTTGCTTGTGGATAAAAAGTCATTAGATAAATTATTAGCTGTGAATTATTCTCCTGGCTTTACTGTCCTGCCTGCCTCTCTGGATGACTTAATGCTTGAAAAGTGCTAATTTGTATCAACACAAACATCACCCTGATTTGCATAGTGGCAAAACAACATTGTGCAGAATTGGGAAACAGAAATACATTCCTGTGTGGAATAAACGATTTTTCTAAGGTCTGCAGATGTTCGGTATTATCCATGCATCACAATTATGTATTTGGTTACCATGAAGGTGTGAGATACAGGGGTGTTTTATGTCTAATATGTAAGAACTGCTTAATAAAACAGTTACATATCCAGGCAGTGCATAAAAGGAGGTATTTTTCTTATTCCCATGGAAAAGGCTGCTTATTGCATTTGCATGTATTACCTGTCTAGTGAAATCTGTGAGTGTGCTGGGGGACCAGGGAGGCAGACTGGACCCACATTCGTGAGCTTTTCATGAACTGAGTTTTCCCAAAAGTCAGGTATCACACAGGGGTAACCTGATTTCAGTTTTAAATGTCACAGGGAAACTATAGAGAGAGAAGCACCAGGCTGTAGGAAGTACAGCAGCTAATCCCTCTGGAGAGACATGCTACAGACATCTGTGCTAGTACATTCATCCAAGTGCTGACATGACTCAACTTGTGCAGATTGGCAGGACAGTCCACCTGAGAGAGCTCCTAGTAGACAGCAAGCAGCTGAAACAACCCCAGTCTGAAGGAACTACTCTGGGAGGTGTGTACCCCTCTGGGTTTGGAGAGGGTTGCTAAGGATGAACTTCAGTGACTGGGGAATTTTAGGAAACTGAAAGAATTCTGAACTGTATTTGAAAACCTTCATTAAAATGAAAAACTTCACAGTTAACATTTTATCTGCCATTCTTGTGTTCTTCTAGTTGATGTATTTCCAAATTTCTAGCATTTAAAATGCTATTTTGAAGTTTTCAAATGAAGTGGCAGTCAATGCCTAATGTCACAGCAACTTTATAGGGCCAGATAGGAGGCCCTAACAGAATAATAGACAGTTACTGTGACTTGTGAGTTTATGGCTTAGAGACACAGATATAAACCAGCAAAATCTTTAAGTGTTACAAGGAGACTTTATGGGAAGCTTTTAATGACCAAAAGAGTAGTTTTATTGGACAATAAGGGAGAAGGAGGTAAATGTTACTTGTATTCTTGCCCCAAAAGAGATATTGTAAATGCCTAAGACCTCTCCCCATAATTATTGAGTCAGCTTCTGCCATCTAAACATTTAAACAATAAATGCACAGGTCTTTAAGGTCTGATCATCTACTAAACTAGGGCAGTGGAGATACTCTTGCTACATTAGTTGTTTTAATCTTGCACTCACTCTCCCACACAGGCCTGACAGCACCAGAAGCTAAGAGCTACTGGAGGTTTTCTGGCATGTGATGACAGACTTGATTTGCTTTGTGTAACTTCACCGTATTCAGCTATTTATTCCCAATGTGCTGAAAAAATATCGAGTACACCACCACAAACTCATCTCTCTTCTCAGGGTTTATTTTAAAGTGGTAATAAAAACTGAGATTAGAAATGCCTCTAGCTGGAATAGAGTGTGCTGCTTTCTAAATCTAAGTAAAAAAATCAGTCTTTTTTGGTGAAGTTTCTCCTGGGAGTTTTGATTTTAGAAGAGATTGAATGTTAAAGGGGAGAGAGACCTGGAACATGACATAGAACAATTAACCATGCAGCAGCGTGAGGGAAGGGCTGGTATGCACACCATTTCCAGGCCCATGACCTGGGGCTTTCAGTGCACAAACCCTGTACTGTGCTGGTGAGGTACAATCATTAATAAAAGGCAGCTCCTTATTTTTTTTATATAAATAGAGTTATAAGTGACAGGCAATTGCATATTGATGAGACTGAGAGGACACGACCAAGAGGTTTACTGTCAGTTCACATTCATGCGCTCATTAGCCAAGCTTGGGCTGATCTGTCCCTTTGCTTGAGGAGCGAAGGACTTCCCAGGACAGTGACTTTACACACAAACCAGGCATAAACAGTAGCCACATTGATGTGAGCTACCTAAATCTCCAGCTATAAAGCACATATTTAAGGTTTGAGCTGCAGGGTGGTTGTTAACCTCAGGTCTACAGGTGTGGGAAGCACATTTCTCGACTGCAGTGTAGCCATAATTATATGCTGAAACTCTAGGCTGATAGACTTCTGATGAAAGCCAGTGTATTGGAATCAGGGCTTTAAGAAAGCCTAGAAATAAGGAAAACACAAGAACTTGAATCTCTAAAGAAAGAATCCAGATCAAAGCCTAGAGCAAAGCTGTACTACTACAAAAGAGGAGGCCAAAACCAATCTCTGGTGGCTGGGGTTGGCCTCTCTCTGTCTCTAGATCTGCCTATTCTGTGGCAGATAATACTGTGATAATGGCCATGGCATGGATCAAAAGTCTGCTAATTACCCTTCTGAAAAAGGATTTTGTATTGATGTTACCCCTTCTGTTACACAGCAACACAGAAGCATAAAAAATGCTCCAGGAAATCAACAGCTCAATGGAGAAAACGTTGCTGAGCTTGTCAGACTGAGTTTTAAAGCATGGTGCGTTTGAGGGTTTCATATTTTTTGTAAATAACAAAAGATGCACTAAACCAACCAAGACTGCTGATGATACTGGGTCACGGCACTGACAAGCTCCATTTACCACAGTGTGTGGTTGACCCCGGGGAAACTGTAACTCCTGGCTAGGCAGACTTGTGCTGCAACTCTTAAGCCAGATGCTTCTCAGACGTGTTCAACACCGATCACTGGAAGGCAGAGTTCTTAATTAAAGCTGTGCAGATCACTCTGTGGGGCTGGAAGACATGTCACTAAGGAAGCAGCGGTGCTTTTATTACATGAATTCATAACTAGCTTTGGATTTCTTTCCAGAGCCAGAGCACATTAGAATATTAGCAAGGAGGTGCCATTCCCTTTAAACCAGGGAAAGGGGTTAAGCAGAAGGCTAAGTGGTGGTGGGTGGTTGCTGGAACTTGGATGTGAAAACCTGTAAAAAAAAGCAGGTAAAGAGGATTCCTCTAACTGAACTGGAAATTCAGGGGATTTCTGGTTCAGCCAATAAGGGCTACATCTACCAGCAATATTTAGCACTTGCCACAAAAGGGTTTTTTTTGAGCAGAGATACCCAGAATAATTATTTTGAATTCCTGTGGATTCATATTCTCATGAAGTCTCACATCCCTGGTGTTATTCTGGAATAGCTATTCCACTTTATGTTCACACTGCATCTTATTCTGGAACAATTTCTAGAGGCGGTCAGAAATCACAGGGAATCTTGCTGTTGTGCTCACTGTGCTAGGAATGCACCGGGCATATCCCCACTCCATCCTTCTGCTCTCAGAAACATTTTGGGGGGGAGTAGAAACAAAAGAGATTTCACACTTCAGATTTTGCACAATACTTCCTTTATTATAAATAAAGCTGCATGAGAAGATCATTACAAATTCAACAGTGTCCTGCTATAAAAGCAGCGGTTCGAGTACAGCATTGTCAATCAAGGAAGACCTTAGTTTGGAGAGTTCTGGTGTTACTGTCCATCTCAGCCACATTGCCAAGACTGATCTTCATACTACAGTTTTGCTTCTGAGCTAACGTATTACACACACACCCCCAATCCTAAAAAAGAGACAAGTAATAAATAAAGCTATTTACTGTGTAGGATTCTATGAGAACTAACCCCTCAATGACCAGCAGCTAAGCTGTTACAGGTGGGTAAAGTCTTATTTCTTCACCACAGAGAAAACGTTGCAAAGGCTTTGCTTTAAAAATGTCTGATGAACAAGCACCAAATCCTGCTGCTTGAATACTAGATAAAGTTTTGGATCTCTTTCCTGAAATACATCTTTATACACACATAAGACCTGTATACAGAGCAATTCGGAGAGAAAGAAGCCATATTCTATGGTTGCCACATACCAAAGGGTGAACTACCAACAGCTCCCCTTAAAGATGTTCAGCTCCTGAACAACAATAACCTTAGACTATGACATTTCCTAAAGGCAAATGGCTCCTAAGGCTATGGTGTAGATCAGTGGCTGCTATCAAGCCACTGCTAATTCTATTGCTTTGACAGAGCCTATAATAAAATATTGAAACCACAAGTTGAGGGTGGAGGGAGTGGCTGGAAACCAGCAGAAGGCGATCAGAGTTCATCTGTTAAATTCACCTGGTTAGCAAATAGCAAGAACAGCACTGAGACACAAGGGGTCCAGGACAGGCAGTTTATCCATCCTTGGGATCCCTCATGGAGATAACAGGCATTACCAAAGAGATGTTGTGTGTTACTCATGTGTCATATGCTGCTTGGTTTTAAGAGAATATTATTCACTTCGAACTACAAAATCCCACTTCCACCCCCACCCTGTAAAGCTGCTTCCTTTGAATGCCCAGCCAGACTTCCATCAAGGCCGAACTAAACATGGGCAGCACTAAAATGTCATAGGACATTTTTAGTGGCTGACTGCTGATGGCGCTGAACTGTCTTATAAACCTTTTTTATTAAAAGTTAGTGTGGCCTTTTACTGATACGGCTAGTACTTGGTGGGCAAAGATTTAATACAGGAGAGACAGGGCAAGCCCAAGGAATGATGCTTCACATCGTGGCCTCCTTGTACCACTGCAGAGGTCTGATCCAGAGAAATGTTGTGTACCCACATCTCCTCAGACGGGACACATATATACCTCTGGTATACGGCTTACAAAGACCATCTCTGCCCCGAGGCTTATTGGAGCACATCTTATAACCACAGAGTGCTTCTCCCTCTGGATAGGTGTGAGTTGGCTCCCTCACAGCCTAAATGCACAGAAGACTTCTTAAAAGGTGCTCAGGGCAAAATGGGCATATTGCATGTAGGAAAATTAAGCCAAGTAATTTGTTTTCAGGGGAATCAAATCCATAAATTCCTTGGTTCAGCTCCAGCTTGGGTTCAACTAAACCCCATGGGAACACTTCAGGGTCAGTTTGGGCTTAAGAGAGAACAGGCAGAAAATGGGAACAAAAGATTCAATCCACTTAACAGTTTAGGTTCCATTTGAGTCTGAGCAGCAGTGCTCAAAGCTGTGTAAAGACGAGTTTAGGCATGTTTACAAGCCTGTAGGACTGGCATTACAAAGCTTTGTTCTGACATTTTAAGAGGGGAGTTAACTTACTCTGTTCAACAGCCTTTTCTTCTCATCCTCTCCCGTTCAACCTTATATAAAAGTTATTTTTCAACTCTGAATGTCATTTCCTGAGAGACCTGGGTCACAAATTTGTTTCTGTTCTTTGGACAGGCTAAATTTAGACTCCTGGCAGGAAATGGCAGAGAAGTTTTTATTTTTCTCTGGCTGGGCTGGGAACACATTTAGAAGCAACTCTGACCACAACTGCTTCAGCACGACCTGCCTGCCGGCAGCCCATGCAAAGCTGGATTTGCTACAGGCACTGTGCAGTAAACCTGGGCAGGTAAGAATGACAAATTGTTTGGGTTTGCAAATGACTTACACAGCTTCCAATGTAGCCTCCAGGTTCCAGTATTCATCCACCCTCCCTGTACCTCTACTTGTCACTACCTGCTTGCCATGTCCCCTAAGATTGTTCCTGCCCTCTTTCCTACTGAGGAAGGCTTGCTTGGTTGTGCTCACGAAAGCCAGGGGCTTACAGCACTCTTTAGCGTTAGCAATTAGTCCTGCCCTGTTGCTCTGGCAGCCCTGGCAGTCTCCCAGGCACTCATCATCAAGGGTGCTGAAGCAAAAACTGATGATCCAAGGTTCTTTCCTACTGGCATTACCTACCAGCCTTTTCTATCCCATTTTGCTTCCTACCCCTTACCTTCTGCTCAGAAATATTACTTAAACACCCTATAGCTGTGATGATAAAAGTCAAGGGGAGCAGCAATTTGAGCAAACAGCTAAAGAGCTCTGTGTCTGCACCTGAGCTTTCTTATAAACCAGGTGTGGAAATGGGAGTTGCAGCTTTCTCTGCTTTTGTGCATGAAGTGTCCATCACTGGTAGAGGGACAGTCAAGAGCAGAGATCAAGGAGGTGGTGAAATGTTTTCTACCAGGAAAAGGGAGGACAGGACATGTCTGGAGAGTTTGCTTATCAACAGGATGGATAATAAGCCTTGTGCTGTATGCTGTCCCTAGTAGTGATACAGGATTAAATCTCTCTGACGCATGTGACTGATAGAGAAGATTGATAAAAAGCTGCCTGTGGAGTCATGGTAATACCATCCCTGATGGGTCCCACCACCCAGAACAACTACCCTCTTGTAAAGAGAATTCAGAGAAGCCCTAGTGTAAAGCATTGCAGGATCTCCCAGTGTAAGAAAATGGCAGGAAGGGCCCCTTAGCATCGGAGGCCAGGCCTCTGGGACCAGCACAAAGGCCCTCAGATCATGCACAAAGGAGGGTGAGGAGCTACTGAGCCCTCTCCTCCAGCAAAACTACCTCTCTGGGGCTGGGCAGTCCACCGGTACAGCACTAACATGCTACCTTCTAAGGGAGTTCAGGCACCTCCATGTCTGCATTGGGTTTTTTTAGCATATGCCTTGAGATCCTCCCCTGGCTTAAAAGCCCACAGAAGCTGTTATTCTCCCATTGTGCTCCCAGCTCAGCAAATTACAGTCTGCTAGCAGCAGCTACTCAGAGCCTCATCAGAGCAGCAGTCTTTAAAATGATTGAGGAGACCCTGTATGGAAACAAACAGGTAGGTTTTGCCTGGATATCTGGGAGCAGAAGGGATACAACACAGACAACAAGGCAGCTGCAGAGACAGCACTGCCAAGCTCTACTACATGTGCATCTCTTTCATCCCCTCCTCCTAACTCAGAGCCATCCTGCTGGCCTTGGCCTCATTAAAACCATGCTGGGAGAGTCACGCTCTCATTTGGAGGGTGATTGTTCCCTCCTGCTACCAGACTGCTGGGATTGGCTTCATTACAGGATAATTTTGGAGAACTGCTTCTTTTATTAAAGCAAAACCTGTAGCAGTCCTTTCTTTCTTGGTTGTTCTCAGCCTTGCTGCCCCAAAGTAAGGAAAACAAATGAATATGCCAAAATGCCAGAACCCAGTAACAGTGTTTCTTTTATCTAAGGTAAAAAAGGTTCCTGTCCATTTACCCATGGAAAATGGCCAGGAATATAACCCATGCTACCATGAAGAAAATGGAAGACTTAGATGAAATCGTCTGGAGACACAGACCTTGCTGGCTGCTCTGCTACATCCAGGGAGAAGGAATGCGCAGGGATGCTTCTGAAGGACAGGACAAGCCATTTAAATTACTGCTGCAAGTCCTATCAAGAAGGCTTTTTTTATAACTACAGTTCCCTTTTGATTAAAGAGCTGCGGTTGATTTAAGGATCTCCATCCAGTCCAGATCTTGTGCATGACCCTCCTCCCCACGTCAGCACTGAGTCTTACAGTTGTGCTTCCCATCCGTTGCAGAGCTCCTGCTGTCTGCAAGCAGACAGACTCCTGCAATCGCAAGATCCTGTCTCTGATTTCTCCACCCTTTTCTTATCTCCCCCTTCCAAAGGAAATGAAGTATTTGGCCACCACCACCGTTTGCATTGCAGGCATCTGAATAAATTAGTCATATTTGTTGCTCACCACCACTGTAGCATGACTGAGACACAATAGAAAAATATATTCTTAGCTGCATAAAACCCAGCCAGCACACCAGTGGAGCCGAAACTTATTATTATACCATGTCTTCCAGTTTCTCCCTATCCTCCCCCCCTCCCCTCTCCCCTACTACAGGAACCATGGCCCGGGACTGGTTCAGCTGCGGACAAGAAGCTGTACTGGCAAAGTCAGTTGTCTTCAAGAGGCTTCGGAAAGCTGCCCTCTGGACTTGTGCTTAGAGGAACAAGTGTTCTCCTGCTGGCTTTGGTTAAAGGGATTCCTTATGGATCCCATTGGCATGTGCAAGGGGGATGTGCACTGTGTACTCATTTATCAGTGCAGACGTGTTCCTGAGCATCTCGTGGAACGTGTCCACTGTCTTCCTGTAAATGGCCCTGCGTAGCACAAAGGGACGGAAAAGGTTGAGAGGCTCAGCCCTCTGGAATATGATGGGGAAGCCCAGCTCTGCTGGTACCTTCCCATTGCCAATGAAGAAGTGATAGAGCTTCTTCTCATGCAAACATTTCTCCAGGAATTTCAGCATGTCCTGTAGACGGGCCTCCAACTTCTCTGGGGCCCAGTCCTGGCTGGGACGTGCCTGCAGAAGATGCAGCAATACCGTCTTCAGGTGGTAGTTGGTGAGCCCACTTGGACCTGTGAGGCTGCACTGCTTCCCATGGAGGAAGGAGAGGATCTGAAGGCAGCTGACATGGCAGGCATTAGCAGGCAGCGTTTTGGAGACCAGTTGGATGAACCTCCTCTCATACACTGCAAAGGTGAGAAACCAGTGAGTGCTGGAGGGAAGGTCTGCTGCCAGGCTGCTCCGAGGAAAATGAGAGATGAAGTAAACATCAGAGTTCTCGTACTGCACCACAGGGGTGAGGTTAAAGGCAATCGATTTCCCTGACTTAAATTTTATCTTCAGGGCTCCTGGGGAGTCCAGGAGGCTGAAGCAGAGGTCAAATTCATACTTGTGGGAAATTCTGTTCCAGGCCTTGGTGACTGCAATCTGGAACCACTTCATTACTTGGTCGGCATCCAGATACTGAGTATTTTTGAAGCACAGGAGGTCCTCCATCTCACTGCTGGGCCTGGTAGTATTGGCTTGGCTGTGGAGGAGGCACAGCATATCTTCCCCTAGTTTAGTCTTGTCACAGATGCAACCTGTCACATCCTCATTTGCCCTGCATACCTTGATAGTGCCATAACCTTGTTCATCTGGGGGAAAAGAGTTGCCAGAGCACCAGGTCTGGGACCGAAAACAGTATGGCTCAGGGGGGGCAAAAGGCACTATGAGATCACAGACAAAAGGTTTACGCACTCTCCAATTCTCGTACATGCTGCCCACACCCATGCAGTCCTCCACTTCCATGTCAGCATCCCGGTTACAAACACTCCTCAAGGCTTCCAGCAGGTCATCTGCAAAACCTTCCACCATCTCCCTCATCCTGGCCATGTCCCCAGTGGTACCCAGGATCCGCTTCTCATAGAAGCTGGCCAAGACGGCCTTGTCAGGGAAGGCCACACCTTTAAAGGCTTTCCCCAGGACAGCCATCTCATCCTCTTCTGCTCCAGTGTCCTGCCAAATCCCTTCCTGGAAATCCTGCCTCCAGAGCTCAATCAGCAGGAAGATGATCATGGAAAGGGCAGTCCACATATCCCATCTGACCTTTTCCTCTTTGCTTTCCTCCACTACCTCTGCAGCCTTTTCCAGAGACTTCTGTGTGGCTTCCTGGTCTGCAATTTCCTGCTCCAAGCGCAACTGCTCCAGCCGAAGGCTCTCCTCCCGCTCCTTCATCTTCTGGATGATTTCTTCCGTGTTCTCAGGGACAGTGCCATTCTCTCTAGGAAAGAGGAGCGGGTGGTTGACTATAGCTGTAATCACCACTAGGCACACCCGGAAGATTCCCACGGGCATGGCAGTTCCTTCCCTAGAAAAGAAAGAAAGGCAGAATGACCAATAATTCAGAATATATTCCCTCAAGAATTAAAACGAAAGGATGTCCCCACTTGAATAAAAGCTTTGGCACCCTTTCTAGCCCTGAAAAGAATCTGGAAGCTCCTAAGGGCATGCCTGTTTCTTCACAGTATCAACCAAGCTTCCCAAAGAGAGTTTATCAGTAGATAGCAAGAATGAAAGTGTCGTCTTATCAAATTAATTTTGAAGAACAGAATTGTGAAGGCACTTGCTGCTGTTGGGCACTGTGAGAGGGCATGTCCTTCCTCCCTCCTTCAACATTCCCCAGAACTGAAAGGGAAAGAAGCAGGCAGGGTGTAAAAAAGCAGGACTGGATGATACACAGAAATGATTACTTGTTCTGAGAGTTATTTACTTACTTACAGAAAACTACTCAGCAACTTAGCAACTTATTTACTTACTTATAGCAAGTTATAGTATTACTTATAGTATTTTTTAATATTGCTAAGAATCCTGCTTGCCCAGACTGTTCTGTGGAATTTTACCAAGGACTACTGTGTTCATAAAACAAAGCAGTTCACTGTGAAAATCTACCAAGAACTACAATGTTCAGCAAAATATTATGGTTTTGTCCTTGAGAAACAGGTGTGCTCTAACTAGTTGGAATCTCAGTAACGAGTAAAGATAGCCATATACGGATGGTAGAAGTTCTATTGGTTCTCTTAGATAAGATAGAAAGAATAAACTGGCTGAAAAACACTCTTGTTATTCAAGAAATTGGCCAAGACAACCTGTGCATACTCTGGGGAAAAAAACAAGGTGAGGAAGACTACGAGCCTTCCTCCCAAAGACGACCACCAGGAGGCAATGCACAGGTGCAGAGAGAACATAAACTGCTGACACCATTCTTTCTAAGTAGCCCAGCTCTACTCATGCATATGTATGTTTGTGTTATGTAATCCAATGAATATATGGATATCCACACTCTATGAGTTTTTGGTAAAATATGCGGTGGGTGTGCAAGCTTTGCGGAGAGATCCCCTTGCACCCCGGTGCCAGAGTAAACATACCTGCTTTATAACTCTATTCCAGTTGTAGAGTCTGTTTGCTGCAAATCATGGAGATGAACACTGCTTTCCCTCAATATAAGGCTAATGTTGCAGACATGGCAATGGCATAGGCAGGGACGTCCTGGCAGCCTTCCATGTTACGCATGTCTGGGGACCCACACAGCCAGCTTAGATCAGGGTAATCTCCACTGCCAGTGCTGGTACGTGCACCTGGGTGGGAACAAGCCTGCAGAGTTTTGTGCTTCTTTGTCCTATCTGAAAGATAGGAATCATGATCAGGCTGTGGCAAATCTTCCCAGTCCCCAGGATGCCCTAGGGTGCCTCATGACTGTGGTCCCTGGAAAAAGGGCAGAGACAGAACGACTGCCAAACCAGAAAGGTATTTCTAAAGGTTTTTTTTTAAACCCTGTGGTTTTAAAAGCATCTGGGTTGTTTATTTTTGGTGCTTACTCCGCTATTAATCTGTAGAAGATGTTAGTAAACACCACAGCTTTGATCTAAGCCATCTACCCAAAGCACCCCCTTAAAAGCTGTGCTTGCAGCCAGCTCGCTCCCATTTGAAGTGGCCTCAACACGGCTGCAAGACACATCCCAGGTCTCGGTGTCACAGTGCTTGCCACAGGCAGCCATGTGCCACCAACAGTCCCACATGTCATCCCTTGCACAGGCACGACTGAGACTGCTCTGGTATTCTGGAGTTGCTTTGTGTGGCTACTGGCTCTGCTGCTCAGACCTCACACTTAATAAAGCTTTCTGTGCCATGGGGCTCACGATGAAAGAATTTAATTTCCAGCTTTCTGCTACACAGTCCCATTGCTGGGGCCTCTGCCTGGCCCTGACAAGGCCTCCCAGATGTCTGGGCCAGAGGGTGCTCAGGCTAAAGCCTGGGCTATTTTGTTCCAGGTGGCATTTCTGTTTCTGGAGGGCTGGCATCGCTATCAAGATCCCAAGTGCCTGATCAGGGCAAGACAATCTGAAGTTGTCGTCCGCTGCTGAGACGTGAGGAGCTCACCATTTCATCTTTCTAGCAACATCACCCCTCAGTCCTCCACAGGGAGATCAGAAGGACAAGATGGACAAGCAGCAGTATTTCTTCTTTCAGATGGAACTATTTTAATGCTGCCCCTTTAATGCCTCAAAAGTGTGCTTGGTTTCTGTTACAGAAATAAAGCCTATCCATAAAATACCAAATCAATCAGAGAAGAAACAGTAATTTCATTCCTAGCAAACCAATTCATCCTGTTGTCGGAATGAGGCTGTTTGACAGAGAGCCAAGAGATGGTGAAGCACTGCGTGTGGACTGGAACTGAGGGCTGTAATTCCCACTCCCTGCAATAGCTCCTTCCTGGCCTGAAACTACCATATTCTGCTGTCCCAGTGTCTGGGCAAGGAGAACATCTCTAGCAATCTCATTTATGCCTCCACAGGGCACAGCACGCAATAAAGATAGATCCATCCCAGTGGGCCTTGTTATCATTACGGTGCAGTGAACTGCTGGCTTTCCATTACAGGAATCTAGATTTCCTCGATGTGAGCACTTACTGTACATGGGAACTCTATCCTTTGGCGTGCAATTATCTTTGCTTACAAGAGGGCTGGGACTGGAATAACAAGGAAAGGGAACAGGATTGAGATGCATTGTCCAAGCAGCAAGAAAATTCACACGGTGCTCAGGATAACGCTATGTGCCCCTCCCTGTGTAACATTTACTGACTACCTTTTATTAGATCACATATACATGCATAGATGAATGCCCTTATGCAGATACTGCTCTGGAGATGGTTAGTGGGCCTTTCTTGTCCTTTTTACATTTACATTAACTCTTTAATTCATTTAAATTAATTCATTCATTTAAAGCTGAATTAATGCCCAAAGCTGGCTGTTCCATTTATTCTGTGTGCTCCGTGCCTGGCCACATTTTGAAAATAAACTGGGGTCGCCCTGCATTGCAGAGGGCTTTATCAGTTTGCTAGGGCAGGGCAGGAAGCACTGGTGAGTTCCTTTCCTTAGTGCTACGCTCTTGCAGACCACGTGTGCTTTCCAGGCTTAAAAATAACATGGCCAGGAGCCAGGTGCCTCCTCTTGCAGTCTTGACCAGGATGACATTGCTGCTCTGGCCTGCTAGACCTCTGTCCCTATGGATGAAATGTTTTACTATTAGCAGATTACTTCTTAGATGCATAAGGCTGAAAGAAGTCAGCTTCCTTCAGATCTTCTTGTACCCTTCAAGACTCTCGTGCTCAGCTGCCCATGGGCACACCACTTCCAGAGGTTACCTGCCCTGAAGCTCTGCTAGCAGAAGGGGTTATGCCAGAGATCCCCAAATCCATCACTGGCTGGCTCACCTGGATTCATGCTGGGTCACACTGACAGTTTAGGCTACCCCAGCTGATTTTGCAGGAGTAGGTTAGGAAGCATGCACACAACCTCTTCCCCCAGCAAACTCTACAGGCCTCTAGAAGAGAGTCAAGATGAAAACTGGAAGTGACAGCATCTTCAGGTTGCATGAATTTGTAAGAAACATGTCTGTTTTCAGTGTGAACAGAGGAAGTGCTCCTGGCCAAGACTGCTCTTTTGCTCTTCACACCAGAAAATGATGCCAAGCATTAACTTCAGTTAAGGCTTAAGGTTAATGATGCTCCGTGACTAAAGTCAGCGGAACCTGGCCTTGACAGTAGCAAGGGTGGTATGGGCAGAGCGTTCCCACATCTCATCAGACACAGCTTTCTTGGCTAATACAGAAAGACTAAATAATACAGGTGAAACCAGTAGCACTGCCTGGTAGGGCAGTCCAGCCTTCCCCGTAATAAAGGCTGCTCTTTTCCCTTGCTTTTAACTTCAACCCAAGCAATTTAAGTCTGATAAAAATATTTATGCCTGCTCTGGCTGAGACAGCTTTTGTGTGGGGAAGAGGAAGAGTTCAAATGTTTCCAAGCTGGAGACTAAGAAAGAGAAAAAACTTTGTTTCATCTATGTATCAACTTTAGCAATATTTTGAGTATGGGGGAAAAAAAAAAAGTATTAATGAGTTTTTAAACAGTAAGTTCCCAAAGCAATCTTCCAACTTTTTCCAAATTCCTGACCTTGCCAGTTTTTCCCCACTCAAAGTGTAGATGATGTCCAGACTTGGTAACAGGCTTGCACTTACCTACCTCTTTGCAGACGTCCCAGGGCTCCAAAGACCTCCCTAGGGAGGGTGCAGTGGTGCCACCTCCCAAGCGGAGCCTGCCCTCGCCCTGCTCCCTGGGCCAGGGCGTTCCCAGGGTGAGACAGCAGAGACCCCACCTCTTGTGCTTTGTGAGCACAAAGTAGGGAAAGGAGTAATGAGACCAAGGAAAGCTGCTTGGGGAAGGGAGGACAGCTGGGGGCAAAGCGGTACGTTGAGCCCCACCGCCTTGACGCAAATCTCTGTCACTGCCCAGCATGTGATGCTGCTTGTTCAGACCTGCCTCTAGCACTAGAATTAGTTTCCTTCTAGGCTTTTCTGGGGCACTTTGTTAGTGACTAGGTGCTTCACCAGTTTTAAGGCTAATGACAGCTCTGAACAACCCTGGGAAGTGAGGGGGCAGACACCATCCCACTCTCCAACTAGGGAGCGAGGGCTCAGAGATAAAAGCAGCTGATTGCTCTGCTGCCCGATTAGAAACAACGATCAGCTGCATCCTGCAGCACTTGGTATGTTCAAAGGCTTTACCGAGAGCATCCACACCCTTCCAGCCTCAGCTCCCAGGCACGTTAGACCTCATCCTTCGAAGCCTGAAACAGCCTCCTCAGCTAGAGGATCCCGATTAGCCCCACAGCAGGATCTGAATGACGCAGGAAGCCCTACAAGTGGAGGGGAAAGATGACACTGCTATCATGCAGTTCATGTTGGTGCCATGAAGCTGCATGCAGAAGGCCAGCTCTCACACTAGCTGATCTGAAAGCCCTTTGCTGCATGTGCTAGTTTGAAAACAAACTAGTGGGAGACACCAAGTCAGAATAACAATTTAATAAGAAAACAAAAGAATATAAAGGCAGATAGCACTGGGTTAAACTAACAGAGTCAGGATACAACCTGACACCGTTAATCAGGGTGGTGGTAGCAGTCTGGTAGAATGGTGGCTGCAGTCCCCCCGAAGCAGTGATCCTGTAGAAAACAAAGATCTGTTCTTCCTCAGAAAAGTCCAGTGGTGGCTAAGTAGCTCCTGTCCTCTGGAAATCCAGTGGAAAAGAGAGCGTCTCTAGTAGTCAGAATCTCAGGTTATATCCAGGATGGAATGCTGGTTTTGTCCCTCCGGGTGGAGCATCTCACCATGGGATAATGACTCATGCTGCATGGCATTGATGGGCCATTAACAGAAAGATAGTCTGGAGGCAGGGGGAAGCAAGGAAACACTACCCTGATTTCAACAGCTCATGAGGATGGTAATAGAATACACTGCAACCCAGGACACTGCAGTAATGCTCCATTCACCTGCTGCCTGGACCATGATTACAGGTAGCATGTTCCAAGGAAAGGAAAGCATCACATGAAGCTCACAGGTAAGTAAACCCTTAGCACAGCCAGGCAGCAGCTTGCCTAAGGTCAAGCAATGGTTGGAGAGCAGCCTCTGCATGGGGACTTTGAGAGCTGGCTGAAATCCTTTGGCATACATGCCATAACAACCAAGGGGTGAGTATGCCCACAGAGGATTGCCTCAAAACTGCCATTAGAAAAGACCCTTCTTTGCCACATTTGGGCAGCACCAGCAGTGCCAAAGGCTAGAGAGGAAATTGGCTGCAGCTCCAAAAATGGTCCCTTAGGTAAGACCTGACTCGCCAGCCATGCTCAGACACTTGGCGTTGGAGCAAAGGCAGAGTTGCAGCTCTCACCAGCACAAATGTAGCCTTTTAGGCTGAAGAACTGGTGCTGAGCTCTGCAAACCAGCACTTGCTGTGCCTGCATCTCTGCAGTAACTGTGTCCACGTCACCTGAGCTTACAACCTGGGTCCCTCCACAAGTGGCCTTGAAAGAAAAATCATCTGCAAAGACTATTGCAAGACAATATAAAAATAGCCATCGTGCTGTTTCCTGACTGTAGTCAGCCCTGAAGATTAATAGTGCTTGCAGTGCACATTAGCACAAGCAGATTTGCTTACTGGTGTTTTATGTGGCATGGGGGCAGAGCTTGGTTCTAATTTCAGCTTCTGCCTTGAAGACCTCCTCCTCACCTGGGAGCATCACAGACTTCTTCTGGTGTTCATGTAGGCTGAGTTGGGACAGCCACTGCCCTGTGGCAAGGTGTGCTCTCTCCCTTCCCACCAGTCACCCTGTTACAGAGGATTTCCCTGCATGAGCAGCAAAGGCCTTTGCAAAGATGATGTTGCTCAAAGCCATAATGCCCCATCCCTTCCAGCTAAAATGTGCTCTATTTCTGATGTCTCCAAGCCTTCCTCACAACCTTTTTCACAGCAGCTTGAGAACCTTTTGCCTCCTACTTAGTCTAGCAAAGGAAAAGATTTAAATGGCAGCTTGCAACTTGCCTCTGTAGGCTGCTCATGTGCTCTGCCCTCCATCTTCTCTTAAGACACAGAAGAATACTTCCTTTTCATTAATGGCCCTTTTCTTTCCTCAAGAGTTCCTCATACAGATATATTTTTTTCCACCTTTTTATCCCCTTGAATTTTGAATCATGGGAAGCAAAGCATGCTCTGGCTGGTGTTCAGCAATAAACCAGATAGGAGTGAGCTGAAGCTTTGATTCTTAAATTAGAAAAACCCAAGCTGAGCCACTGAATGAGATTCACTAATGCACTGGAATACGCCAAGACATCATTTACGACATACTTGATTGCTTCCTGTGATTTGGCTGACACAAAAGGCACTGAATAGGTGGCTGCCACATTGTGTTTTGCTTTGGTTGGCTGCAAGAAAAGAGCCAATTTGAAGAGATGATAGAAACTACAGCTGGTTGGGAGCTTCACTGAAAGCTTCCAAGTTTCTGAAACCAGAACTTTCATGGGAACAAATATGATTTCTGAGACTCTCTTTGGGAAGGTCCTTGAGGTCTGGAAAGGACTCCACTGCCTGTTTTGACTGGAGAGATTAATAGCTCAGAACAGCCACTAATCTGCACTTGGGACTTTCTTACTGGGAAGATGTGAATCTCAAGCCCAGAGGTTTCACGCCCCAACCAGCCATACTGCCTCACGGCCGAGCTTTTGGGAGCTCCATGGTTCCTCTCCTTTCTGTAACAGAAATCATCCTGTTGAAGATGTCACACTGGTCTCTGCCATCAGTTGCTGGGAGTTTATTGTTCAAATTTTGCACTGAGAAGAATGAGAAATTTTTCAAGTTTTAATTTTATATGCATATATTCAAAAACAGAGCACATGTCTATGCCCTTATAGTCTGATAGCTTGGGATGACAGAAACTTCTGTTGAAGGCTCTCCTCCAGATTCAGGAGGCAGTAACAGTAATCTAAACTTTGGTCTCCTTCCCGGCCCCTGAGGTTACTGCCCTCATCACCTGGCTGCTTTCAAGTCAATGCTCTGCTCTCCAGGGTTGACCTGGACTTTCATAGGACTTGAGGAATTGGTTTTGGCAGGACTTCACTCAAATCGTTCTTGTTCTTTAGACCGTTTTTATTGAATAAATATTTTCTGGGGTGGGCAGGGGAGGAGTCCTGTTTTGGTGAAGAATTTCAGGTGAGTGGGGTTTCCTCCCAGGTCAGCACCACATCTGCTGGGGCCTGGGGGTTATCCAGGACCCCACTGTGATGGACACTGCCAGCTAAGCCAGCTCCTAAGAGACATCATGGTGAAGCACTGCATCTTAGAGCAGGAATTTCCACTTTCACCTGAGTCAGCAAGGTGGGGCTGTGGCATCAGGTGGGGCTGACAAGGTTCTGGATCCTCAGTGAGGGCTGGAAGGCCCTTATAGCCAAGGCGAACACTGAGTCTACGTACTGAAACACATCCCAAGGTGACTAAGAGTTCACTGCACCAGTCTATACTTCCCACCCCACTGTGTATTAGCACATGTGACCCTGCCCAGCTTTCACCCAGCACAGGCAGCAAGAGCCCAGATGCTCAGATGAGGATCCTCAGATGGTTTCTACCCTCCAGGATGAAGGCCTCACTGCTGCAGTGAGAACATGTCCCCAGACCTGTAGAGAGACATGAAGACCCCCCCCCACTTCCCACTCCACCATCAGCTGTGACAGCACCCAGCACAGCCCACCCAGAGATTATGCAGCATAGGGCAGCCAGGGGAGGCTCCTGCCCTCCCATCTCTTGAGCACACAGTCAGCTGCTGCACACACAGCCCAGCCAGGAAAATTAGAAGCCACAAAAACACAACACAGATCTGGAGTGGCACCAACTTGTGCTGTTCTTTGACCCCCTGTGAAGCTTGTGTGCAGGATGTTGGTGTGATGAGCTATCGATGGAGACAGAACAGTGCCAGCCACAGCAGCTATAACTCATCATCTGACTTGTCTTTTGAGAATTAGATTAGTGCTACAGACAAAGTACCACATTCAAGTTGCCAGCACAATTACAGTTGGTTCAATACAGACTGGTGGGATTGGGCTGTCTTTGGTTCTCTACCAAAGCCACCAGTGGAAAGGACCAAATGCACCAACGCATGACATGCAGAGGCCTGGATGTTGAGACTGGTACTGCAACCACGTTTAAAACTGGAACAAGCCAGCTGGCCTGCTCAGGACTCCAAAAGGCAGGTATGGCAGAGCAACCGCCTTCCAAAACATGTCTGGAAGCCCCACCCCAGATTAGCTGCTTGGCCACAGGACAGCAGTTGGACAAGGCCACTTGCCAGACAACTATTGTTTTGCCATTTGATTGAGAACATGTTAGCCTTTTGTAACATCTCTGGACATCCTGTCCTGAGCATGCAGCAGTGCCAAGGGGGTCAATCGCGCAGCCCACGTCGGACATCCTGCCCAACAGGTCTGCTATGGATTTTCGGAAGCAGTATTTTCCTCCCAGGGTCACCAGATCAGGTATTTCCAAGGAAATGCTGATGCTCATCCTGTGTACAGGACTAGGTAGCCCTCCCTTCCCACGGACAGGCAGATGCAGGGTGGATAAACATGTGAGGGGCACTGACATTGCTCTGGAGGCAGATGCTACCATTCAGTCCCAGGTCCAAGCGAGGAGTGATTTTGCCAGGGTCTCTCCAAGCAGAGGAGTGCTTCATTTGCCCTGGGAAGGACAGGGAGTCTCTCTCATGTCTTCCAGTCATTCACTACCTTTGCCATCAGGAAGCTTTTTCTCATGCCTCATTAACTCTCCTTTGCTGCAGTTTGAACCTCTAACTTTCCAGTGACCACTGTGGGCAAAAGTAGGACAGATTGTTTTCTTCTTGCAATATCACACAAGGAGTTCAGAGGTCTTCCCCTCCAGCGTCAGCTTTCACTGCACACAGATGCATTAGTAAGATGTTGCCATAAAATCCCATTACCTCCTTTCCACAAAGCTCAGACAGTACAAAAATTTTTTTCTGGCTCAAAAGCACTTACTTGCCTTCTAGGGCTCTTTTCCAAAACCCAAAGATTTTCAGTTTTATCAGCACGTGGGGGGTTTATCTAGGTATTTCTAAGTCACTATTTCTCCGTGCATACAGGTATCAAGCCACTAGCCAGAACAAGATTCTGGCTCACTCTTCTTACCCCAGAAAGCCAACAGCCACTGTCAAAGACAACTGTAATAACTATGAAATAAATGCAGAACCACATCATGCCCCCAAAGCACTCACTATTTACTCACTGTAAGACAGGACCCAAGAATGGGTGACCATGGAGACCAGGAGACAAAGCTAACAGTGGGAGGAGTGTTAATCAGCATTCTGCCCATTGTCTGAATGTGGTTTTTTGCTTTTTGCAAGCCAGCTCAGCTCTTGTCAGCAAACAGCACACGGACAGTCCATATAGTGCCTCAGGTTCCCCCTGCTACGGCCGAGAAGGAGTTTTACAAATTGGAACATAGTGCTGGCTGCAAGGGAGGCAGGAGGGGAAAGGTAGGAAGTGTGCATGTGGCTCCCACCCACGTACTGAGCTGTTGTGGTAGGATCTGGGCCAGAAACAGCTCTTTTAAGCCAAATAAATTTTGTCTGTTAACTGTGAGGAAAACAACTGGAGTAAACCAAACATCTATGGGGTTTTTGTTTTTAGGATGAGAAAAGACACACACCAAGAATAAAAAAAAAAAAAAAAAAGGTTGGCTTACCAACCTCACCAGCTCCCTCTTCAAACCCAATGTGATGGGAGCCCAGGCTGGTCCCTTGCACAATCTTTCATCAGCACAGATGGACACAAACCCCCTGCTGCTTTATCAAAAGCCTGATAGTGCCAGCCAAAATGTATGGAGCAATGTCACCACAGATGCTCTCTGGCCTCCACATGGTGCTGATGCTGGGAGCCGCTCTGGCTGTCATCCTGTCAGGCACATGACCTCCCCTTGAACATGCAGGCAGCCACAGCTCATTGATCCGGTCTGGCAGTCACCCCAGAGAAAGGTGGTGAGAATACAAAAAGAGTTCAATTGCCAAGAAGTTTGTTTAAATCTGCCCTCCTTTTCCCCACTTAATTCTCAACAAGGTGGTGAAAAATCACACCAGCATTGTTAAATCAGGCAGTGGTTACTCTGACTCTCCTCATCCTAAGATAAGCATATGCTTTACATGGCTACACATCCAACTTAACTGTCTATTGTACATCCATTGAAACGAATGCTTTGGTATCAAAAGGGTTGGTAGAAACAGTATTAGAAAGTTGATTTCCCAGCAGGGATACACCACTCCATCACATCTAAGAAGAGCACATGGGGCTATTAGCAAAGCTCAGCCGTGACTTGCAGAATGATTATGTTTTACATGTGAAACTGTGAAGTTCCGTTTCAGTCACATAACAAGGAGCACTTACATATTACAGACAGTGGAAAGCACAGTAGTTGCCAGACACTTCCAGAGATGCTGAACAAAAACAGCAAAAAGAAATTGTCATTGCAGGCTGGGAATTTGGCTGATCTGAGATCTTCTATTCCATCATAGTTTTGATTCAGTGACAGTCACACTCCTGTATCAGGAGACCTGCAGGCCCAACTATTTGCTTAAACAGGACTCCAAAACACTGGATAGCATTGGAGGTTTGTGTGATACCAGACTATTGTTTTGCTAACTAGTTACAGCTGTTTGTATTCTAACAACTGGCGAGGAAGAGTATTTAAAAAGCTGACTGTTGCAGCCAAAATGTCACCACAGAAATGAAAAGCAATGCTTTATTCCATTGCCTGAAATCCTAGCTTTTTTATAAAACACAGTATCGTTCCTTAAATAAAGTAAAAAAAACCCAGACTGTGAAAGCCCCTGCAGGGGTGGGTAGAGGGTGTGGAAAGAGGAGAGAGCAAGAAAGAGCACTTTTACTGCAATGTCCCATTTTCCTTGGCTCTCACTCGGATGACTCCCTGATCTATGCAGAGGCACTTGCATTGCACACCAGCATCTGAAGGAAGAATCAGGCCCTCTTACTTCATTACCTGGTGGCTCTAGAAAAGGAGAAACACCACAAATGTTCTGGGAAGCAGTAAGCCCAGTCCTGGCTCGCTAGTCATAAACCTAAAAACTGCCAAGACACAGGCATGCACACAAATATGTTGGCTGCAGAGTACTGCTGGCTAACCCAGCTTTTCAAAATCAGTTTGAATAAATAAAAATCAGATGAAAAAAGCAAAGCCATACAAGAAAACAAACTGCCCCCTTCCGTACAATATTTCCATGAAGCTCATACTTTCAGCACCCATGGCCACCAACTCAGAGCCATTTTCACCCAAGGGAGTGGCTCAGAGACCAGTCTATTGCCACATACACCCATATTTAATAATTTTCATGTGCTCTTTGCTCGGTGCTGCTTACAAAAGAAAACATCTTTAAGCTTCCTCTTTCCCTGAAGAGTTTGTAAACTGAATGCTGGGAAGAAAAACTCTGAAAAGACTCAATGGGATAAGAGCAATGTGACATGCACTGCTGTAGTGAAAGTACCAAACGCACACATAAAGGCTGTGAAGCCACGTGGTTTTCATTTGGGATGTGTGGGGTGAACACATAGCTTGCTTTCTTTGTAACCTAAGCACAACAAAGGAAGGCTTTGTTTGAAAGCCAAGGGACAGCCTCTCCGCACACTTAAAGGCTAAGTTACAACGTAATGGGAACTGTGAGTCATAGCTGTGGGGCCCCTGCTCTCAGACACAAAAATCCCCTCTGCTGCAGCAGGCAAGGAGCTTAGCTTAGCAATGAGCAAAGACAGCTTCCAGCTCCACATGGGAGACTGAAAGCATCCAGGATGAGCAGCAAATACAAAGCTGAGCTGAAAGCACGTGTTGTGAAGGACTTAAGATGCAAACACATCCCTTCCAGTTGACATTTCTTCCTGTAACTCCTTCAATGCTTGAGATCATAACCCTGCACTCATTCCAAGAGCATGAAGCAGCTATGGCTCAACAGGGAGGTGGGATGGATGTCAGCCAAGCACTCTCAGACTGTCTGTCTTTTGACTTTAGCTGCAGAAGAGTGTGGCCACGATAGTGAGCATAGCCAGCTCACTAGGTAGGACCACAGTAGAGCTCTGTGTCCTTAAGTCATTTAGTGTGGCAGATAATTTACGTCAGTGTGTGTTACAGTAGGGGAGAGTCAGCTGATGGATTCCAGCTACCCAAAATACAGACACTCATCTTATCCTTGCCCACACTAGCCTGGAAGGAAAAGGTAAGGGTCTTCAATTCGATGGGTTCACTGAATTGAATAGGTCTTCAATCATGAATGGGTTGCAATCTGCAGTGCAGTAGTGGCTGTGCTGCAGAAAATCCAAGTGTTTTCTCTCACATTTCCAACAGTCCCAAGGTATCTGTTTGCTAAATCTCCAGAGGCCTTTAGAAATCAACCTCTCATCTGAAAATAGTGTCAGTCAGGTACCTGAACATCCAGGAGGTAACAGTTTAGGATCTAAGCGTTTTGTGGGCAGGTATACACACAAGCACAAGCCCCTCTGGGAAGCACTACACCGTGAACATCAAGTGTCACATTTTAAGCTTGAGAACGCTCCTTAGCTCCATCTCTGGTATATATTAACATTCCACAAGAGCTTAAAAAATAGGGGAAAAAAAAGAGGTCTGAAAATGCTATATAGTCTCCACAGCTCTGTCTACACACATGGCATACACTGCGCCTTGATGGTTTCTGGCAAATCTTTGTCTACTTCATCCTGAAAATCTTCCAGCAAATCTCCATCTCTGCCTCCCAAAGCAGTCTAGACTACTGCCTAACTGTTTCTACCTGTAGGAAAGTCTCCTTATCACTGTATGCACTTTCTCCAAAATAAGCTGTAAACCCTGATGGGATTCTGGCAGATGCAGGCACCATCTTGTCTTACGGAGCCACTTCCCTCCCTGCAGGCAGCATGGGAACCGTTTGCTCCCACTCCTCATCAGGTGCTCCTCAAGCATCACCAAATCCTCTGCAATTTGGAAGAACTGAAACCAAGGCACTCTGAGACTGTTTTTACATTATTTTCATTTGCATTTGGCCACAAACTATCTTTTCAACTGACAGCGCCCACCATCCCTTGAGGCAACCCAGAGAAAGATGCAGTTGGTTACACACGAGGTTCAGCTGCCACCTTGTAGCTAATGTCACTTTTCTACTCGGGTGCAAGACCCTTTGCTACGTGTTCTTCCCCTGGTTTCAAAAGAGAAGGAACAGTACAGTTTCCTTGCCAGACAACTGAAATAACCATATGAATCTGAGACTGTGCCTAACAGGGCTTACATTTTGCAACCATTGGCCTCAATGACTCTCATCCTTGCCAACACCACGCTTGGTTTTTCCAACCCACATGCATGGCAGTGGGGTGCATCAGATGTTTTCCCTATAAATGCTGAAAAAGCATCTCTGCTTTAAGGCAAATATCACTGATATAAATATTGTGCTAGATCAGCCAGAAAAACCTGCCTCTGGAAGAAGGATAATAATTAAAGACGGTGGGGGGAAAGGAAAAAGAGAAAGAGGTTAATTTAGGATGGCAATAGGCCAGCTCTCACAGCTTTGACTGGGGCTGGCTGGCAGAGCATGCCAGGGAATACTGTGAGCTGATCTTTGCTAGAGCAGAGCAGCTGTTTGAACTGACTGGGATGGGAAGAAGGGGACAGACACCACCCAACAGAGACACAGATCCAGAACAAGTAAGAAAAAAAAAATAAAATCATATGGAGTACATGAAGTAACAGGTACTCAGAGCTGTAGTGGGACATTGTGGCAGCCAGGATTGCTGCTCTGGCAGCTCCCTCTGCCATCAGCTTCAGTTCTTCCCTTCCCACTACTGCTACCCACAGAGCCTCCTGTCGCACGTTCACAGAGCGGCACTGCCAGACGTCCGGGTTTCACCCAGCAGTTCTGCTTTCAGTGGGTTTTGCAGGGGGTTTAATACAAATATGAAAACTCTACATATTGCTCTAAATAAAACCCACAATATCCGGCTGCCTCTGCTGTCACACCTGATCATCAGAAGGTTCCTGATCATCAGGAGGTTGTCCAGGTACTTCCAAGCCTTTGCTCTTCCTCTAACACCTGGAAGAGGGGGGATCTAGTGCTTTCCCAGTCTGGGTAAGGTACCTCTGGCAAGTTCTCCTGCACAGCAGTAAATGAAGCAGTAGCTGGTGTCAGCAAAGCTTGGACCTCTTGGTTCCCTTCTGCCATCACTCTCTGACTAGACTCCAACTGTACTAAGCAGTCAGACAAAAACAATTTTATACTGAATGCCAAGAGAGACTTTTAACACTGATATTCTAAACTGAAGCCATTTCCAAATGAAATCTTCATAGTATTGCTACTTGCACTTTGCAAGCGTTGACTGACCCTTGCTGCTGGGAACATTTACTAAAATATGAGCCATACCACTTTCCTTCTGGCATTTCTGCTGCAAGGTTCAAGATCTTCTAGTGAGAGCCCGTCAAGAAGCTTTTATAAATCACACCAAATCTAGAAGGAAGAAGGACCTCCAGAGCACTTACCTGCTACACGACTTTGCAGGTGCTCATTAAATTTCACATTACTGCTATCACGGTGATGCAGAGAAGACTATATTCAGTCACCCACCACTGAAGCACAGCCAGGAAGTCTGTAAAACACAAAGAGAATGAATGAGGAAGTTCAGGTAGAAGATGCAGTTATCCAAATTAGGGATTGATTAAAAGAAAGATTAACTCACCCCCTTACCTAATAAAATGATCATAAAAGCCCAAAAGACCAGAAATAATCAGCTTTGAGGTGATCAGGGAAGAGTTAAAATGCTGTTTCTCCCATAGAAAAACGTGCAACTCGCACCGCAGGTCTGTCAGTAACAAAGACATACCAGCAAGTGAGGACTTCCCTCCTCTGACTCCATCCTCACCCACCAGCCCTCTCCTTTTAAAACGGATTAGGGTCAAATTAGCAGCTACATAGGTGCAAGGGCTGGGACAGTTTTGTCTCGGATTGGTTTGTCTCAGAAAAGGCATCTAGCTGCTGTAAGCAGCTTGCAAGGTAGAAATACTTGCTTGGGGAGCTGGGTTTACAGAGCTACTGTGAGAAACAGAAAACACAGGAGAAAAGGCAGGAAGTAAATCTATGAGCATACAGGAAGATGTGAAACACAGAACCGCAAAAGATAAACTAACATATTTTAGGAGAGAGAAGTTAAGAAATTTTAGACGAAACAGGAAACAAAGCAAAATCCTCCAACCAGAAGGATGAGAGGACAAGCCTGACAAGGTAGCTGCAGACAGACAAGGGAGATGTTACTCAGCTGCACACAAATGGGCTGGGAAGCAGGAATCAACGGCCTTCATTAGCAGCCACTATCACCACTTCAAACCCTCCAACTGTCTTGATCCAAAGCCTGATAAAATCATGAAAACTGTGGGCTGAGCTGGGTCCTTTAAGGGCTCAGTATGAGGTTGATGTGTCCTTACTCTCCCCAACCTCTTCACTTCAGCAGCTGTTGGAGAGGCAATGGCTCAACTCTGCCTCCTCCCACGTACCTGCTTTGCCCAGACCGTGTGTACAGCTTCACTTCTCCATTTCCATCTTCAACCGAGACGCCAAATTAAGCAAATGGGCTCTGACCTCAGTGCCTTGAAGCCTGCAGGGCTGCTTGTGCCTCCACTCAACCAGCACCATGACACTACCAGCAGCAGCAGATTTCCAAGCAGAGGAGCAAGACAGCCCAGCAGCAAAAGGGCTGGATCTACACTGTAATTTCCCAGTGGATGTTTGTTAGCCCTCAGAGCTGCAATGCCTGGTCTCAAGGTGGCTCAGGGCCAGTTTACAGCAGGTGCTTCTGCTTGGAGGAAAGGAGATATGAAGTGCCATATGGGAACTGCTGCTATGGGACTTACATGCTCTCACTTATTAAAATAATTTTTAAATCTCAAGAGAGATTTTAAGTCAGGGTCTCCCTTTACTATATGTATATAGATGTTGGAGAGACCTTGACTTAACCTTAGGGGATGGTCTAAGGTCATGGAAGGTCCCTCTCAGCAGTGGATGTGTCTGCAGTGCATCCTCACATGCTAGGTCAAACCTCCTCTCTTGCTCCCTTGGAGGCAGCCCGAGCAACACAGCACAGCATTTGTTATGGGTCTGTCCTATACGAGAGCCTCTCTCCACACCAGAAGTCAAACTCACCCCTGCTCCAGTTAAGGTCAGCAGCTAGTCTGGCCTTCAGGTCATGGCAGTAAAACGTGTCTTCTTTGCTGAAGTGCTGGTCAAGGTCGGCTCAGCCAACTTTGCACGGCCCACGTGTGCATGGAAATCAAAATAAGCTAAAAAAAGAGCCCTGTTGCAGCTGTACCCCTGGGCCAGGTCCCGACCCCTCAAACTGCTTGAAGCTTGGCTACCCATCTCCCTTCCTATCGCCCACACTGAGAGGTGAACAAGCAGGTGGTTTTGCTTACACAGCTGAGCCCACATCCCTGCAAAACCTGGAATTCATGGTTGGGCACACTATGATGCTGCCCAGCGCACACCCTGGCCATGCTCCCTCCTTCCCTCCAGCCTCAAAACCAGAGTCTCTACCTCTCTCCACCACTTAGCAATTACATGTGCTGATGGAAATACACTGCCTGGCAGTAAACCTGCTTTTTCCCCAGTATAAATGGATTATAATAACACTTGGGAGAGAAAGAGCTGGCCCACCCAACAGCCCATTTTAAAGGGGATCTGAGTGAACAACCCAGGAGCTTTTTTCCCAGCTCCTGTCTCCATTGCACCATTGCTACGGATTACAGTTGCAATTCTGTGGAGCAGAGTGTGCAGAACAGGACAGCACAGGACATGAGGGAGATTTGTGCAGTCTCTTCATGGAGTTCATACACTTTATCAGTGCTCCCTAGAACAACCACTTCTGAATGTTCACCTTGTTGATAGAGGCTGAATTTAGCTTAAATTTTGCCAGGGCAGCTGTTTTAGAGGGATGCAGATGTGTCAGTAGAAAACAATACAACTGGAAAAATAAACCACCCCTTCTGCTGTGTACACATTGTGCTCACAGAACTAATCTCGGGGAAAGAAAAAAAAAAAAAGCACATCACAATACAACCCACTAAGTGTGTTTCCTGATATTGCACTATTGCATTATTCGCAGGCAAGCTCCAAGATACTGAAACAATGGTCAGCAAGTAGACAGTCGCAAAAGCCAGCCTAAAATTGTCCTTTTGAAAACTATACAGTTTTTGCTTATAAAAACAAATTCGGAAATTAGATCAGCTCGTGGAACACCAGTGTTAGGTTTCTGCGGGTCAGATTCCCTCCCTGTTACTCATTGCCACGTAAGGAGGATCACAAGCACTGGAATCCTTCTGAGACTACCGTGCAGCAGAGGCACACAGGAGCCTTTATTGCCATGGAGAGAGCCAACAAAAAACAAAAGGGGAGCAGGACATGCAGCTTCGGTGGCCCTAGTCATCAAATGGCCTGAAGCAATCACTCAGGAAAACCAAATCCCCCAGTCCCTGACCAGGGCTATTTACTCTGACTTGCAAAAAAAAAAAAAAAAAAAAAAAAAAGATAAAGCTCTTCATATATTGTAATGCCCCAAGCAACAGAAAGAGGAAGACAGTTAGGTGGGGAGGGGCTGCTGCCTGAGCTCTTGATAAACAGGTACAACGTCTTGTGTACAGGTTCTTTTCTTCCTTGTAGATGCCACTGGTGAAAACACAGATCACTCTGTTCTACACGCTCCACAGTCATGCAAAGAAGTGTCATCTACCAGCTGAAAGCCAAGAAATCCTCAGGGATGATCGAAGTACTGACATTGGCTCTCTGACCTTTGGCAAATCACCTTGCTCCACATCTGTGACAATCACACATAATACGCACATTTCCCACGTGGAAGCAGTATGAAGCTTCTACTGTGCTGAAAACAGGGAAGCTTTAAGTTTCCATTCCAAATTTCCATGCTTTGCTTTTCCTTATGGACTGAAGGAATCCCTTTCATGCATATTAAGGAAAAACCGGTTTTAGAAGCAGATGCCTACGAAGACAGAATCACTTTAGTCAGAGCTGCAGAAGAGCATTATCATCATCACCAAACCGAACTCAAAAACCTCACAAAACAAGCCATACTACACTACAGCTGCTCTGCTGTTCAAGTGCTGCTTGCCTGGCAGCTCCAGTCCTTGTCTGGCAGCTCACGCCAAACACTCACGCCTGAAGGAGATGTGCTGGCTATGGTTTAGGCCTACAGCGCTCATTAAAAGCATGTTAATAGTAATGCTTGCTTAAGACACTGCTGGTGCTCATCTTGCCTGACCACATAACACACACCAATAGCAACACATCCTGTTTTCCTGAAGGATATTAATATGGCAGTTCCCAAGAGAACTGCTTCAGTGGGAGACTGCCAAGTTGAAGATGCAAAGTCCGCTAAGGCTCTGGTCCTGCGTGTCAGTTTTACAGCCCATGACTTCCAGCATCCCAGCCCTGACTCACTCTGATTTGAGCTAAAAATACCTACTGGCCATCTTCTAAGAGATGCTTACACACATGAACGGCAGGTCTACAAAAAACGCCGCGCCTTCTCTCGGTACTCAGTATCCTGCATCTCAGAAAAAAGGCAAAGAAATTTGTAACAACCTAAGCCCCAGCCGGTAATACTGAACACGCGGCCCGCGTTCTGCCCGGCCTGTGCGCGCCCGGGGTCTCCACCGGCCGCAGGACCCCGCGGGCTGGTGTCACCACCAAGAGGTGGCCGCGGGGTCTCTGTTCAGCCCGACCGGCCCCGCACGGGTTCCCCG
>NW_020799105.1:13405947-13413585 GCF_003259725.1 Athene cunicularia
AAGAGACAGGTGCAGGCGAGTCCGCCCAGCCCGGCCGGAGCGGGTTTCCTTTTCTCTTGGTTGGTTGGTTGTTTTTTGGGGGTTGGTTGGTTGTGGGTTGTTTTTTTTTTGGTGTTTGTTTCTCTCCTCCTTCAAACCACCCCCACCAGCCCTAGAAGCCGAGCCATCCTCCGGCAGGCTGCAGTTCTCTGCCTGGGCTCCTTCCCGGCTCCACCATTAGCGTCCCGGATGGTTTTGTACTGAGGGCACGGGGAACGGAGAGGAAATGTGCTCATTTTGCTTCTCGGGTGTATTCTGACCTCCTGGTGGTCGTGCCTGAGAGTCAGGAAAGCAGCTGGAACACATAAGCTCTCTTGCAGTCCTTATCAAAGCAAAGGAGCAGATTCCAGGGGCGCGGAACCCTTTTCCTGCTGAGAGCTGGCACAAGTGGAAACTTGTGAATCTGCCCAACATCCTTTCGGGCAGAGAAGTGGCACTGGTTTCGGAGGGGGTGGTGGTGGTGTGGTGGTGAGTGGAGCTGAGGCACAGCAGGGTTAACTAAACTAATGATAAGGGCCACGGTAAGGGATTTTAAAAAGTGTTTTCTAACACTGCCCTCATTCTACAGTTAAAGGGCATTTTCTTACAGACCTAGCAGAGAAATAAGTTTGCTCAACAACTGTCACTTCCACAAAGAAGCTTAAGGGCACCAGGCCTGAGCAACAGCATCGTAACATCTATCCAGTTCAGGGGAATTATGGATCCCTGCATTGCATCCTTCCTCTTCCCACAGCATTGCAACAATTGTCTTACATTATCACTGGTATGGCACGTTGCACGTTCACCACCGCTGCTTTGACTCTTTTTTAAGCTCAGATGGTGGACATGTGCTGTGGTGGGAGAGCCGATCTGTGTGTTACATTTGCAATATCAAGAGGGCACCAGGTAAAGGTGGTGACGCAGCTTTGCATTGGAGCTGTCTAGCTCTTGAGTGGTAACTGGGACTGTAAAGTCAGCCCGTTCTTTGAATTTCCTGAAGTGCTTATTGAGTTAAGAAACAGTTTTAATGTTATTCAAAGGGTTTGGGTTCAGTAAATGTGTGTATGGGCATTATTTCCTTAGTGTCTGAATCAAGTTTATTCAGGTTTATTTGCAACCTGGGTGTTGTTAGTACATTCCTTTCTCATTATGCTGTAATTCACGAAAATAATCTCTGGCAAGAACAGTACTGGAATCTCCCTGCTTCTGTGCTGCAGGACTCAGCCTGTCTTGGTGCATTATTTATTTCCCCTGGGAACTTCACAGCAGCAGCAGGAGAGAAAATAGCTCCTTCTCCAAGATCACAGCTATTCATCACCTAAGTCAAAGGAAAAATGTCTATTAAATATCACCTGCATAAAGCCTGACAAGGTAGCAATTACTGATTCTGACCATGTGTGTGTATATATATATATATATATATATATATATACACACATACATTGGCCAATACAAATCACTACAGGTTATATTGACTAGAATTTACATTCATCTGCAAAATTTCCCTGGGATACAGGGAAAGGCCTGAACATTTTTCAAAGGAAGGCTCAAATCCCAGCAGATTATATTACATATCCACCATCCCATTCAGGATCTACTTTCTGTGCCACCTCGGATAGTATAAAATTATTATAATAATATGATACATGTAAATGGAAAAGTCAAACCAAAAACCATTCATTTGATTTGTATTAGTTTTTTTTGATGTAGTTCAGCAGTTCGAAAGAGGAGGGAAAGCAAGAAGCACATATCCTGACAACTCCAGCACATGATTCATTGTTTGAGTACTGCTGCACTGCAGAAGGCTTAAGATCATTGTCTTGCTAAAGGTAGTAATTTATTTGGTAATGAGCCAAGCTCCGCTAACCTTACTCAGATGTTGGTCACGATTTGAAGCTGTGAGCAGTAGAGTAACCGTACCACAGTTCCGTGCACACTGGGATGTAGCCTGTGACTCTGTCACATGGTTGCTACTGCAGCAGAAATTAGATATAATAATATTATTTCTAAAATTAACTCAAATATCCCATCAGCAGGAGCAGGACAAGAGCAAGATTTGGGCTAAGAGTTAAATTCTAGATGTCTTTCTCAGCTGCTTTCAGACATCTTGGAAGACTGAGGATTTATTTTACTATTTCCACTAGTATTTCTAATCCATTACAAAACTAGCAGTATTTTCTTAAATTATTACAAGCAGTAAATTAAAAAAAAAAATCTTGCAAGATCTACAAAAGAGAAGAGGGTTATGATAGAGAGGCCATGGGTAGGCAGCAGTGAAACAGGTTTTAGCACCGCTTCCAGCTGTCACCTTCGCAAGGAACACATGAGACTTGCTGCCAACCTGAAGCACACAGAAGGATCGCATTAACACACAGAAAGCAGGAGCAGTAAGTTTGAGTCAGGCCTTGCTGAGGCCCTACCTTTTATACTGCAAGTGGCTGTCTCAGCCTAGAGGAGACTGCTGCAGGACAGTATTTTAATAGGCACAGCTCAGCGTGACCCAGCAGAGCAGGTGGACAAGCAGCCCAAGGGGAGAAGGGAGTGGGAGACTCCCTTCCATCCATGAATAATTCACACCTCCGAGCTGCCATACAAAGAAATGTGTAGGGGGATTGGGTCAGCTCCTCAAAGTTTACCATATGGTGTCCTCATCTACCCCCTTACACCTGATCTTATAAATATCTTAAGTCTCTATGATTTCTATAGCCTTCCCTGGGTATGAAGAGAAGGGGGATTTTTAATAGCATCTTCATTCAAGAGGACTCAAGTGTCAAGTAGTGAAAGATGCCAGTGCGGCGGGCGGAGGAAGCAAGCAGCCGATTCAATGTGAATGATAGAGCAAGCTTCAACTTTATTGAAAGAAATCACACCTTATATAAGCATTCTACAATACACTACTTGCAACTCTATTGGATACATTTAAGAAACTACATTATAATATCTCAGCCATTGGGTACATCTAAAAAGTCACATTATAATACACCAGCCCCTTGTGGCATTTCTGGTATGCATAAACATCTTTCTTGCTGTGAACCTGCTTCTCTCCCAGGGCTGCTTTCCTCTGACCCCCAAGGTCATAATGCGCCCCAATTTATCTCTGTGTTCTCACAACAATCCTCGCTAGCACAACTGAGCCCTGGGTCTTCATCCTTGTTTACATAACTGTACCCTGGGTTCTTTCCTTTGTTTACCTCAGGTGGCTGGGACCGACTTCTGCAGGGAGCTATGGCCTTGCTCTCTGCAAGCCGTTCTCCAACATGCCAGATGAATTTTCAGCCAGGGAAAGATTTGGTGGTTGAGAATTAAAAGGCTGATCAAAATTTGAACGAGGGGAACAAGAGTCAGAGATTAGGGTCTGGATTCTGCTGCTGGAACAGAAAGGGTGTTGGAAAGCATGCGGGGAAGTTGTTTCTGCTAATGAACACATGATTAGTCTAAACATATTGTAACTCATTTCTAAGTACACCCATGACTGGGAAGACACCCATCAATCACAACTGGTAAGCAAGTAATGAAAAGTGTCCATTTAAGAAACCTGAGTGCTGTGCAAGGACACCTGTCCTCTGTTTATGTTACTTTATAGACTTTTCTTCATAGTCTCTCTAGGGATTAATGATGCTGGGCAGCCAGGATGGGAGGGGGTCACTTCTACCAGACTTCCTCCAAATACATAGGAGGAAGAGTCCTGCCCCATCACTCTCCAAAGCTGTAGGTCAGATCGGTAGCATAAACCATAATACTGGTGGTGGTGAGAGCCCGCAGTGGGCAGCAGTGGTGATGGGGATCTGCAGAGCATTGCTCTCCTCCAACGGTCTTGGAGAATCCCTGGGTTTGACAAAGAGAGGGGTGAAAGAGAGGAGTTTTCTGACAAGCGTGACAGGACATTGTAATGCTAGTTGCAGAACTGCGAGAAAAAATTGGAAAAGGAAATTGTTCTGCAGTTTCAAACCATGCTGGGGAATGGCAAGTTCAGCTTAGTTCCAGGATTGTTGATTTAAGTTCTTTTCCATAATTTTATTCTATTTTATTTTTTATGTAGAGCATGTAATTGTACGTTATACACAGACTGCTTGTCAGCTTAAGCTTCTGTTTCAGAAATAACCAAGTCCTCTATGTGGGTGTTTCTATTAATCAAAACATTTCCCTGCTTTAACTTTTTATGAAAATTTTAGTGAGATACAGTATGTTTCTTCCTCTTGAGATCATTGGCTCAACTCTAGTGCCAAACATGATCAAAGGTTACTGCTATTCGAGGTCTGTTCCATGATCTTTATGAACAAAGTAGAAAGCCTCAATCCAATTTTAACTGAACAACTGTTCATATTATAAAACTATCATTTAGCTTGAAAATAACGGGAGGAAAGGACAGTCAAAAAGAATATAGTAAAAATATCAGTTGGGTAATTAAGTAATCAAGGCCCACATAGCGTTTCCTTGTCACTGGAGAAAAGGAAGTATTTTTAATAAGCTCTTGCTCCTTTTAGTACTGCAAAACTGATTTAACACTGATAAACTAAACTAGATTCTAGGGTACATCCCAGGATGTCAGCCCACTGACAGCATCTGTAGCGTCATTGGTGTTGGAGGCCATGATGTTGTGACGGATTTCCATACTGCTGGGGCGATTACAAGACTTACAGTTAGATAAGTCATATTTATGTAACATATTTGTAATATATGTAAAATAATGTTTTAATATTAGCAAATTGTTAGACAAATTTTGGTTTTGTTAGTGGTACTCTCCCATCGATTATATTGTCTGAGTAAATTGAGCAAAATTGTATGCAAATACAGGACCTCAGCCATGAACACATATTCACTCAACCATTATGTCTCCATGTGTTAATTAATATTTGTAACACGTTTCTAAACCAGAAAAGCTTGTCAGGGCTGAAAATAGATGGGGCGGGGGGGGACGGCTGGGGTGGTGTGTGTGCAGTTTATCAAACCACTGTGGTGGTGTAGTGCCACCTAGTGATGTTCTTCCTTACAACAGTGTGGTGTGAAAGGAAACCTATTTCGACACCCCACTCCCACCCCCCGGCTTTCCTTTATCAATTCTTCTTATCGTTAGCTTCCAGTGTCCACAAGGTTCATTTTACACTTCCCAGAAGACATGTACTGTCATGGTTCCTGCCCCAAATTACTTACATTCTCCTGGGTGATGTTATGATGAGATTTTATTCTATTTATTTATACCTCTGCAGCAGACCATAAATCCTTACACTCAGAAAGTGATGGCTTATCATATTCATGCCACTACAGCTTAAAACATGCATTAAATTAACCGCCCGAGGGTTATGACCTCAAATAAATCAATGAGCAAATATTTCTTCTTCAGTAACCCTTTCTGCACACACACAAACACACCCCACTGATGTGAAACTCTCTTTTATGCAGCTGTTGAAACAGGTGATTCTGCTTATTTACCATAAAGTACGGGTGTCTCTTGAACAAAATTAGATATTCAGGGAAATAAATAACAATCTTTTCAATGAACTGAAACTTTTTGGATCTGACTTGTCCCTGCTGTTAATGGAGATTTATTTATTTTTATTTTGTGGCTGTGGGAGTTTTTTTCTCTTACTAACAGGTTTTCCCAGAGCTGGGAACATAGACTCAGCTTTAAAGGGAGTGTTAAAAAGGGATCCCACTTCAGGAGCTCCATCTTGTCTAGGGGTTCACTCTAAGACATGAGCACATCATTTATAGCCATGGCAGTCACAATACTATTGCAGGATGGCAGATGTGGTTATTTCCACTTTACTGATGAGTAGAAAGCACAGGGAATTTTAAGTGGTTGGTCCTAAGCTACAGGAAATTCTTGCTAAGGTCAGAAACCCAGATGTCCTCTTGAGTATCAGTCCAGCTCCTTGGTGATGAACCTGTCGAGGCGTTCTGTAGGTTTGTTGCAGAATTAATTCAAAGTAAATATTTGAGTCTTGTCACAGATTTGTGTCCTGGCTGCACTTAAAACCATGTGCTATGAGTTGTGATGTTTTAAGATATAGTGTCTGGCTTATCAAAAATGGGCTTTAGCATGAGTTATCATGGACTCCTAACACAGCCAGCCTACTACGTCTGCACTGCAGTCAGAGGTGCAGCTACCATGATTGAGAGCTCATCAAATTTTAATGAATTTAGCTCATATAGCTCTTGTCATGAAGACCAGCCTATACAGTCACCCTTAGAGAGTCTCACAGGACATAAATCACCAGGAGTTTCAAAAACATAGAATAGAATCATAGAATTGTTTGGGTTGGAAGGGACCTTTAAAGGTCATCTGGTCCAATCCCTCTGCAATGAGCAGGGACATCTTCAACTGGATCAGGAAGCTCATGGGAATGCCTCAATAAATGGAGATCACTTTTGGACACATTTATGCTGTTACCCAGAAGCACAAACATGAACCTAAATAAAAGGTAATTACCTCCCTTCATAAGTTTGCACTCCTGTTTTGTTGTTAAAGCCATAAGAAAGAGTATAATGAATATCAAGATTATATATTTAAGATGTAAAATTGAAGGGTTTTTATCATATAATTTGTTTTTTTAAAAAAATTCTGAACATATCCCCTTCTTCCAGCAATACTTTGCTACCAAAATTAAAATCATACCTTTTGATATTTATTTACACATGCATCTGTTGTGTTTTAAAGGTCTCAAAGTTTGGTCCTCTTGAGAATGTGAAATCCTAGAATAAATGAATTTATCATGATCATCTTCCTGGTAATTTTATTATGTAAGAAACATCAGTACAAGAGAAAATGAGGAAAGAGTGCAAGACTTAGAAAAGGAACTTTATTGATTTTTTTTTTTTTTATTGAAAGTGTGCCCTGAAATGATTGAAACTGTGTTTCAGTGTGTAGGATATTTTATAAATTAAGTCATACATATAGAGAATACATTATAAAATCTGTATTATTCTCCAGTTCTAATGGTAAAATCAGGCCATTTGAAAGCATCCATTTGAAATTGCCTATTTTGCCATGTAATCAGTAAAACGAAGAGCTACAATTCAGGCTTCATTAAACCAGGAAGAGAAGAAGTTTCCCATTTCAAGTGGTACTTTAAGGTCATAACCGACATCCATTCTGCTAGGGAGCATCTACATGGTACAGTGCAATCCCTGCCCTAAAAAGCTATCAGATGAAACAATTTGTGACCTCATGGAGATAAAACCAACTATTTCAAGGGTTAGCTGGGAGCGGAGCAAACAGCAGCAGCTGATAGCGAGCACAGCTCTTGAAGCACAGAGCCACTCTCCTGCCTTCCCTTGTTCTACACCACGGTTTCTACGAAAGCATTCGTAGCTAGTGTGAATGTTCAGGTGCAATGAAATGGCAGACGCCAGGCTCCAAATGTAATTTGTGCCCCCAAAGCAGCACAAATCCCCTTGGGTCACCTTCGGCGGGGCCCGGCCTCCCGCCGAGCCTCGAGGGGACGTTTGTCTCCTGGTGCTGCTCTGCTCCCGCAGCGGCTCCCGGCCTTTCGGGTCAGGGGGAAACATTCCTCGGAGCCGCCGATTTTCAGCAGCGAGACGGACAACTTTGGGAAAAGAACCCGGGGCCGCCGAGGCAGGGTTGGGGGTGAGCGGGGTCCCTGGGCCCCGGGGCGACCG
>NW_020799105.1:13413635-13505908 GCF_003259725.1 Athene cunicularia
GCTAAGGCACAGCGCGGCGGCCTCCACACGGCCGCGGCCTCGCGTCCCTCGGCGGCGGCGGCATGGCTGAGGTGAGACCCCCTCACCCCCTCCACTCCCCGCCCGGTCCTCGGGCAGGACGGGCGCTGTACCTCAGAATAAGCCCGACATCATCAGCTATGTATCATCTGTATCTATATACCATGACTACGTGTCGAGTTCCTTTTGTCAGCAGAGCGCAGTTAGATCCTGTGTGGAAAGTGGGAGCAGTTTAGGCTACTCGTACATCGGCAGTAATTACGCTTAAATTTTGGGAACACCTGCTGCTTTTAAGATCGTGGGTGTGATACCTCCCCCACTCCCCCCGCCCCCATCCTTACTGCTCTTCTTTTAACTCTATTTATGATCACAAACGTAAAGGAGATCAAAACTGAAGGTTTGGTGTTGGAGAAGAGGGTGAAATAAGAAGAAACCCAAATTTGTTGCTGTGAGCGCCAGAGCAGTTTGAAGGGGTTAGCACCAAAGTGGGGCCCTGCCGCGCAGACCGCCCTTCCACACCAGCAGAAGCCTGGGTTTTCATATTCAGGTTGCCTTTGCTGTTTTCACACTGAAGTTTCTGACACAGAAAAAAACCCCCTCAAGTCAGAGCCTTGGCAAGGAGGGGGGGAACTTGGAGCCGGTGCCTCTGCCTCAGTGTGTCACAAGGCCTGACCTTTCTTTCAAGTCGTAAAGATCTGCTTTTATCCTTTTAATTTCAGGTTTTCCAGGTAACGGGAATTTATGTACTTCCCACCCCTCCCCAACCAATGAAACAAATGAAATGTGTCATTTTGCTCTCAGAATTTATTTTTTTTTAGAATTTTGAAAATTCTTGCCTTTAAACTGTTTATATTCAAATGGTGAGTTGGGGCCTGAAGCATTTTTAAAAATAGCAATCTATTGATTGGGGGAGATATGAAGGCAGATTTTTAAGGTTGTGGGAACTGTGCATCTCATTGCCTATCCTCTGTGAGGGGGCTCATCATACATCCACGGCCGGTGCCTGAACAGGAGAGCTGTTTTCCTATCAAAGTGAGTCCACCTCTGAGATGCGGTTATAAGAATATAACTAGACTTCAGATTGCAGCGTAGAGATGTTCCCATCAGTTCTGAGCAAGCCTGAGTGAGCGATGACAGCAATGTGACAGTACGAAGTATCCTGTGGGCTGATAGATGTTGCTCCTTAGCAGATCAAGCTAACTCCTGAGAAGTGGCCGCACAGCCTGCTCTTGGTATGACTATGTTCTGCTGAAGGCTATAGTGGAGGGTTATCTTAGGCTGTTTTGAAAAATATTAGTAGAATTTGGGGTCCAGCAACTGAGCTGGCAAAATTTGGCATCAGAACTGAGCTAGATCAAGAACATCCCCTGTGAAAGGTTTAACAGTAGCATTTCCTGCAGGGGAAGTATTGGCATTACTGGAGCTTTCAGACATGCTTATCTGCAGGTGATTTGCTGCCACTATCTGCATAGCAAGGATAAACTAATCAGACTTTAGAGTGTAGAGAACTGGGAAGAACTGGAACTAAAATACTGGGCTTCCTGAATAGTTGATGTATTATTTAAACACTATCACAATTAGGATATTTTATAGACCTATCTTTAAAGTAGTTGTAGTACTCAATTACAGGAACTCTGACTGTTAAAGCACAAGTTATTTCAGTAAAATCGGGGGAGATCTGCTTGAAAAATAGCCTGCAATGTGCATATCATATGCTAGCAAGAGAACTGTTATTTCAGAAAATTTTGTCATGATTTCTTAGAAGCTGTTATGTATCCAGTGTATTGCTTTTTTATATTCTGGGGTCATAAGTGAGATGTTGAATTCCTCCTGTTTGTTGATTACCTATCTCATTTCTTTCAGGAAAAGTCTAGCAAACCGTTTCTGGAAGAAAGTGCATTTGAAGCACTGGAAAAAGACTTCCAAGAAGTCATCAATCTACTTAAGGGAGATAAAACTCTGGAAAAATTCCGAATAGAATATGAGAAGCTCCATGCTGTTATGAAGAAGTCTCATGAAAATGAAAATCGTCTCATGGAGAAATGCAAGGAGCTGAATGCTGAGCTTGTGGTGAATTCATCTAAAGTAGCTGTGCTCACAAAGCTCTCTAAAGATGATCAGGGAACCATATCATCAATGAAGACGGTAAATTTGAATAGAATTAAATATGATCTGAAATTGTTAATGAGAAACATGGTAATAAGAAAAGCATCTACAAAAACATTTTATGTAGAGAACTAGTCAGAGGACTAAATATAGAGCTGGCATCTCCAGTGCTTCAACCTCTGCTTTGCTACCTATCACTTTGTTTCCTCAGTCTGGTATTTTTACAGACAAATTCTGTGTTTATTTTCACTAAACCAACTCCATCAGCTTTCAGGTACTCATTAATAGTTTTTGTTTCAGCTTTTCCTCAGTAAAATAGCACATTTTCAACTTAGTATACAGGTTTTGATTAATTATTTTTTTTGAAGGGCTACTTGGATGTTAACTATTGCCAGAAGATAAAAAAATCTACTTAGTTGCTGAAATATGGATTGTAGACCAAGCAAGTGTCATCAACTCATAAATAAATGTTTCATGGTGTTTTTGAAAAGGAATCCTATATAGCATTTCAGTGATTTTGCCAATTTACACTGATGTGTTCTTTGTTATTATTGATTTGAACTCTGTCAAATCAAAGTGCTTGACTTGCTAAAAACAGTCCATCACTTCAGCCTTACAGTGAGGTTTGACTACCAGAAACCTAAAGCTGCCAAATGATCAGAAGACTCTTATTTTGAACTTTTTTTCTTCTGATGGTTTAAAAACTTAGGCTTCGATATCTAGACAGGCTTTAATTTAGCATTTAGTTGAGAAACCTCCATGCCTTACAATAAAGTGTTTTGTTCCAGTAAAATAAATTCAGTGTAACAATCCAGAGTGATCTATGAGCACTACAGAAATAGAATTTCTTTGAAATGAAGTTCCTTGTCCTTGGAATTAGGAAGAAAATACTCTCAGGGTAAATATAAATAGCAGTGCTGTCATCCTATGGCTGCAGCTCGCAAGGCCATGGTACTGCTCAAAGCATCCTTAAGGAGGAGGAGAACGGCATAGAAAATCTTGTTGATTTTCACTGCTGCTAATCAAAACCTGGTAGGTGGGTGTCAGGAACTGCAATGATCCTTATAATTTTCTTTTTGCTATTACATGGCAATACTCTGAGTGTGAACAGTAGCAGAGGCAATCCTTCAAGATGTTCCCAAGCTGAGGAAGCATTGTCCTAGCAATGTTGTAAAATTGAGGAGCAGAAGAGTAGGAAAAATAAGACCCTTTCCAATTTCAGCAGCTAATTTGAAGCTCAGGCAAGGTATGGCTTAACAATACCACCTACTGTTGGACCAGCTAAGAGATTTTATAGGGAAAATGCTTCTTGCCAATATGATCCTGTTAGAAATGACGTGCAATGCTTAACATCTGACATTTCAATTCTAGTGGAGTGCTGTCGGCCAAGTAAACAGCACTGATACTTTTTCAGTTTGGTTATGAGAATTAGTCTTTTCTTTAAATGTTCAGGAATTATCTGGATATTGTTTAAAATGTTCCTGTCATGTTTTGGGATTTTGTTCAGTATACCCTTTATATTTCATGTTATTCTCCTTTCTGAAGGGAAGTTCCATTACAGCTGTAGTTTTTCACTACAATTTTACTAACATTCAGAAAATGTGTTTTGCAAGTGCCCAAGGCAAGTGTTGAGGCAAGTTCAAGTGCTAAAATAACAAAGATGGTATTCTTCAGTGCTAAATTAAACAAACAATCTGTTTCACTGTTTTATTATCCTGGTAGGGCTGTTCCTGTAAAAATGGTATAGTTGCTTCAAGTTAAGGCCTTAATCTTGGTGACATGATGGGTCATCAGGATAACAGATGTACAGTCAGTTGTCTTCTTCTAGGTCATTGTTTCATATACAAATAACAATTACAGAAACAAAATTTTTCACCTGGTTCTAATCAGTAGGGTTTGTTTAGAGGCAGGGTTAACTGCACAGATTGGTAGGACCCAGGGTCAATAATAATCAATAGCTGTTAACTGTCTGATGGTAGTTCAGTGTGCTGTTTTGTAGTTTTAATAAACTGGACATAATAGTCTGCAGGTTACAGTCATATCAAAGGAGCAAAGGGCCAAGCTGAACACAAAGGGAATAAAATTATCTTTTACATTGTTAGGGATACTGATCCACAAGGCTGCACTGGAAGAATGCTAGAAGAGGAGTTTATGAGACCTTGTACTGCCCTGCTTGGAATTACCAAGGTTTAAATTTCCAGGGGTATCAATCTGATACACTAAGAAAGCATATCAGTAATTCTTGGTTTCTGAGCGGTGAAAATGATGTGATCTTTTGGGGTATTTAATGGAAATAAAGTAAGGCAGTCACACTTTATGAGTTTTGATTCAGAATTTCCAGAGTTCCAGTACTTCTCAAAATGTTTTTGAATTATTCCAACTGCAAACATCCAGTGTACTTCTGTCTTTAATTATAGAATCGTAGAATGGTTTGGGTTGAGAGGGATCTTAAAGATCACCTCATTCCAACCCCCCTGCCACGCGCAGGGACTCCTTCCACTGTATCAGGTTGCTCAAAGCCCTGTCCAACCTGGCCTTGAACACTGCCAGGGAGGGGGCTGACAAAACCTCTCTGGTCAACTTGTTCCAGTGTCTCACCACCCCCATAGTGAAGAATTTCTTGCTTACATCTAATCTAGATCTACCCTCCTTCAGTTTAAGTCATTGACCCTTGTCCTATCCCTACATGCCCTTGTAAAAAGTTGTTCCCCATCTTTCCTGTAGCCCCCTTTAACTACTGGAAAGCCACTGTAAGGTCTCCCTGGAGCCTTCTCGAGACTGAACAACCCCAACTCTCTCAGTCTGTTCTCATAAGGGAGGTGCTCCAGCCCCTTGATGATCTTCGTGGCTTCCTCTGGACCTTCGTGAGCAGGTCCATGTCTTATGCTGGGGTCCCCAGAGCAGAACATAGCACTGCAGGTGGGGTCTGACAAGAGCAGAAGGGGAGAATCACCTCCCTTGACCTGCTGGTCATGCATCTTTTGATGCAGCCCAGGATAGGGTTAGATTTCTGGGCTGCAAGTGCACATTGTTGACTCCTGCTGAGCTTCTCACCAACAGAATGCAATACATGTTACCTGTCTAACTATGTACTGCAATTACTCAGTGATGCTGACACACTGCATTCTTTCAGTTCCCCTCTGCACTGAGTAACAATGTGAAAATTTTTTCAGTGAGGGCTTCCACCATCAAAAATTTCCTCCTCCTTACTTTGGAAGTTAAAGGAAGCAATCTGATGATCTGCTATTCAAAGTAAGACACAACCAAGAAACAACTACAATGAAGCCCAGTTTCGTTGATGCTGAAGTCTGTAGCAAATTTTTATTTAGGTTTTGCTTATTAATGGGGCTATCATCTGTGCCTGCTAAATTTATTAATAAAAATTGGTTTTATCAATGCAAATTCAAAAGAATTGTTTTTACACTTCAAAAGCAAGATAAAGTTCAAAAAGCACAGCTTCGGGTGACCTGAAATCATTGCTTATCTGAATTGACTTCAGGGGATCATTTTTGCAAATACTCACCCAAACAAAATGCTCACTGAAGCCAGTAGGACCTCTCAGAGGGCATATTGATTTTATTCACCAGTTCTATCTCCCAAAACTCCAGTCGTAATGATTTAATTCACCAATTTTAATCACAGTCTAATCAGCCAGCAGGAAGCTTTGATTTAAGTAATCAGCTTTAATCTTATTTTCCATTTGCATTTTTCTAGAGAAAGGTTGGTTGTCTCTTATTGGTTGGCAAATCTGAAACATGTTTATTTACAGCTATATTTTATGCTTTTCTGCCTGTCAAGATGATACACTAAGTCTTCATGCCATTATTTCAGCCTAGTGTGCATTTATTTAAATTTCATAATTGAACATTTTTATGTAAGATAATAAGGAATGAAAAATTTATTATTTACTAGATGATGCTTAATACTTTATGTATGCTAATTGCTGCATTTGAATGAAAATTAGAACTCAGAATGTATAAAACATAAAAATTGACTTTAATATTTAAAACTGTTTAAATATGCTTGATACATAAGTGAAAAGCACATTTTTCAAACTAAATTTAAACTAAGTACTTTAATAAGTAATAAAAGTACTGTTTGTAGGTAGTGAATTTAATTGACTATAATATCCCTCAGAATATCTGAGCAAGTAAAGCCTAGTGTTTAACTCTTTATTAATAGGTTAGGAAAAAAAGAAGAGCAAACATTCCTGATCTTTGAGTTCCAGATGGTTTCTCAAATATAGATATGCTGAACTAATTGAATAAATAAAATGAAAATGTATTCCCTCTCCAGTTTGAAGAGGCTGCAGATGTTATATTTTGTGTTATCTTTTAAGCAAATTCTGGTAGCCTGTTACTTCTGCTGGTTTAGTAGCTTGAATTTTTAATTTAGGCAGCAAACAGCTAAGTACATTTATTTGATTTAAAAGAGTTCAATATATATATTAACAATATACCATAATATAGGTGTCATAATTTTGAGTTTAATGTTAAATAGGGGTTTTTTTTGGAACCAGAGATGTTAATTTCAATAAAGAACTGCTGTCAACAATTTGATATGAATTAAATTATTTGATATTCTTCATTGTGGAGTAATTTTAAATTATTTTCTCCCTTCCCCATTTTCATGTGCTGCAAGTAGGAGGTGAAAGGGATATTATGGCCTGATGTAATGATGGTTCTATCTGGCTCTGCTTGGGAAGACCTTAGAGCTAATGTAGAGCTGCACAGCCACACTTGGAGTCTAAATCTGTACAAGTCCATCAAGTCCAGAACTCCACCAGGAGTCAGCTGAGAAAAGAGCATGAGAGAGAGTACATCATGCTGTGATTTGCAGCTCAGGGACTTCTAGTGTCAAAAGTAGTTTCTTCATTATTTACTGAATCTTTGGGAACTTTTCTTCCAGTCCAGTTGCTTTCTGGATTTATGCATTTTTTTAAGCACAGGATTCCAGAACTGGCAGGAACTTGGTTTGAACCTGGCAAGTGTTGTGTGTTATTCTTAAGGATCTGATTCAAGGGAGAGAGATCAGAGGAGGTTAAAAAAATCAAATGAACTCTCCTCCCTTATTCTGTTTATGGATATCAAACACTGGACTTGTGAGAGGTACATGAGTCTGTCATTCAAGTAATTCTATGTGCTGAAATTTGGCAGGAGAATTGTGGGTTATCAAAATATATAGTTAAAATCAAAATACACTACATCCTCACAGATGAAAATGAACAAGGAGGGAGAAAAACCCCAAGTAACATCTTTTTCTCATCCAAATCAAATTAGATGTTAATTGTTATAACAGCTAATAAGATTTTTACAGACATAAGTGAGCTATTTGAGTAGATGGTATCTTTGTGGGCACTGAGTTTTTAGTACATTTTCAGATATTAGTGGGAGTCACATGACCAAAATCTCATAGAGTGAGATTTGATAATGTTCAGACCTATGTGTTAAAGAAAATGTTTTAGAGCTTTTGTGGTATAAATTGACATAGCCTGAATGGTTCGAAATGTTTTCTCTGCTCTTGTCCAAAAGAAAACTGGTGAAGAAAACTGTTGTGAATCTAAGGATGAAAAGGCATGAAAATGTATTTTTCTTAATTAACAAAATGCAAGACAATTAATTTTTTATTTGTTGTTCATTTTTAACCCAATTTAATTTATTTAGTTGTTTTCCATTTTGTTCCTAGGAGCTTGAAAAGGCCTGGAAAATGGTGGATACAGCCTATGGAAAGGAACAGAAAGCGAAGGAAACGATTAATTCACTGCAAGAGGAAATATCACGCCTATCTAATTTAGTGGAGCAAGAATCTGGTCTATCCCTGGGATGGGAGCACAAGTAAGTTTTCCCCAGGGAGGGGGAAAGCCTGATCTGATTTTCTATCATTCTACACTTTGTTTAGCCATGTAGACACTACAAAGACACTGGAAAAGAGAGAGGTCTTTTCCGCCTTTTACTTTTCTCACGAGAGCACATTTTTTAGTCTTTGTGTTTATGCAGTAAGTAAATACAGAATTTGTATTTATCCAGTTAGCATTGGATTAAGCTGAGAGATCAAATAAAAATCAATATTATGCATTTTCTCAGTAACTGTCATATTGTTTTATGTGAGTAGCATTTCAACATACTCTGTCTTTGAGAATTGGGTGCTGTCAACTTTTTCACATGTGATGGCAGCAGGGTCAACTAGATAAGGAAGCAGGAGACTTGATTTCTCTTCTGTTCTCAGCTTTGTTATAAGGCTTTATCACTATTCTTGTTTGTATTTTATACTTACACATTTTTAAGACTTATGAGGGTTTTTTTAGTGAACACATGCACAGAGGGACCTGGTCTCAGGTGGAGCCTCTAGCTGCTACAGTGTGCAAATAATAATGATCCTCAGGAGTTGCTCAAAAGCCCTCCAAAGCTAGTGCTTGTAGTATCAGATCATCAGACTGTGCTTATGCTCTAAGATTAAGTGTAAACTCAAAGATATGATTAAGTCTATTGACCCTATGACCTGTGCACTTTCTATCAAGAGTGCTGATGGCTGGTCCAGCTCCTTCTGGCTTGAAATTTTCACACTGTGTAAGGTATTTATTTATATTATGCATTCAGGATATGTATGGGGCATGTTCATCTCCCCACACACTGTGTATCCAGGCTGCATAAGCAAGATTTGTGTCTGTGAGCAAGGCCTTTACTGTGCTCAAACATTTCCTCCCCAAGGAATATGCCAGCACGTAAACCACCTGGATACATGAGAAAGCCACTCCTTCACTTTTAGTCCCTGAAATGTTCTGGAACTGTGTAATAGGTTTCCTTGGATCTAAAAGCTTGGTTATTAAGCCTTCTCCTAGTACAACCCTCCCTAAAGGCAGCTCTCTGGGGTTGGTTTTTGCATTTTCCTGCAAGAGCCAGGAGCTGTTACTTTGCCGAGACCTCACTCCTGCCATTTCCAGCTGCTGCCCAGGCTGCTGAGACTGGCCTACTCAGATTTTCTTCTTAAAGTTCCTTCTGTTTTGCCCTCCAGTTCCATGTTTAAATACTCTGTCTAGTGACAAGGCTGTGGGACTAGACAACTCTTTTACAGGTTTTCAGCCCTATAGTCTTTTAGAACTGTAAGGCTGGTTTTTAAGGTTAAGCTTGAACCCACACTGCTTGGGCTTTCTTTTGAATTGTAAATGTGTCCAAACAGGGAGTCTGGTTTATTCTTACATTAGGTAACTGTAAGACATAACCTAGTTAGGTGCACCGTCAGGTAAGCTGCAGAGAAACTGGTTACAACAATGTAATATTTTTGGTCCCTGAGTAATTTTGCAATGGGCAGTGAAGAATTTTGTTCCCTGTTATCTTTATGGGAAACTGAAGGTTTCTTCAAATCCACGAGGATGTGATATAACAAGAAAGACTAATTTATTGGACTAGGTTAGATTTTAAAGCTGCCTATGTTGACAGTCACTACGATAACAGTAGATAGAGCATATAATTCAATTGACCAACAGAGCCTTAATCCAAGAGGAGTTTAAAATGAAGCAAATTACTTTTAAACTCCTGTTTCTCACAGAAGATCTTGTTTTGGGATAAGAAGAAGAACAGAAATGGCCTGTGACACTGCTTGACTATTATTTCCTTGCTTCCAGTATCCAGGATTTGCTAAAACTTAAAGAAGAGATAACAAAGGAGCGAGACCAACTGTTGTCAGAGGTTGTGAAGTTACGTCAAAGTCTAACTCAAGCCACAGAGCAGCAGCAGGATGCAGAGAGGGCAAAAAATGAGGCAGATCAATCCATTATGCAGGTCTGTACAGATCACTGGGTGGTGATTTTAGGCTTTGTCCTGAACCATTCTCCACTGTTGCAATTGATGTCCATTAACTAGTATGCTACTACCTGTTCTTTCACATCTCAAACATTTTCAGGAGTGCTCAGAAATGAGTCCGTTGTGAATGATTTTTCTATTTTTCTCTACTTCTATGCTATGTCTTTTGCAAAGTATATTGTCACGTACCAGCTGCTTCCATAGCTACTGAATGAGGCCAAGGTTCCTTTGCCTGAATCATAGTTACCTGTCATACTGGAGATGTGGGTTTTTTTCATAAATCCTTTTGCCTCCAAAGAACCACTTAGAACATAGGCCTGGAATGGAGATCCTAGGTCCCTTGCTGTTGGCAGTGGTTGTCATATGATGCCATACCATCATTTTTAAGAACATATCAAATTCTGACTTAAAAGCTAACTAGTCTATTTTCTCCTCTTTTTATGAGAAGCTTTTCCAGAATTCACTTACCTAATGGTTAGAGACCATTACTTTCTTCTTCACACTGATTCCTGCCTACTGTTTTTCAGATTAAATAATCTGTCACCTCACCAGTGTCTGTAGAGATCAGTCATATTCCATCTCAGCTTCACTTTTTTTGTCTCCTCTTTAAGTTAGGTTCTCTGTTTTTCTGACCATCTGAGTAGACCTTCTTTACTGATCAACATGTATAGCTTCCTTTAAATGTGTATAGCAGCTAGAGATACAGAAGACCAAGGGTCAGTAGGATACCTACTGAATGGAGAGAAAGTAGAAAAGGATGGAAGATGGGATACAGAACTCATACACTAAAATATAAAAACATAATAATGAGGAATAAAAGAATTTAAAGCAGAATATAAATAGGGACTAGAGCAAGACAACAGGAGAAAGTAAAACCAGAGAAGAACACTTAGACAAAGAACAGAGAAGAGATAGAGGTAGCACTTAGCTTACAGTTTTTTATTAATCACAGATAAAAAAGTAATGATCAGCCTAGGTTTCATGCACAGAACTCATTTCTGTTCTGAAGCAGATGGATGGGAATGTATTACAAGAGAATATAAATCTTTGCTTTTCTGACAGCATTGTGGGCATGGGTGAAAAGAGAGAGAATTGAAACTCCCATCAAAACTTATTGAATCTTGCCAGCCTTAATCTTCTGATACTTACTTCATCAGCCGTTAAATTTATGGGATTGTTACAGCACTTGTAACCACCTCCCATATGAAATTATTCTCCACTTCAGACTGCTTAAATGACAATGTCTTTTTGAAGATCCTGTTGAAGATACCTGTCAGTTCTAGCACCTTTTCATCTGTGGGCTCAGAGGTTAGGAATCTTTAAGCAAAGAACATATTTTAATTTTTGTTCCCTGGCTGAACTGAATATTTCCGTAGGGATCAAACCCCTGTGTCTCCCCTCTGCTGATTCTGCTCCACCATGTTTCTGTGGAGGGAGAGAGCAGAAGTCATGAGACAGTCTATTAAATATAAGAGAAAGCTCCTCAGAAAAGTTCCTGCAGAGGAGCTTTGAGAGCAGAAAGATTGAGAGCAGTTGTGAAAATGAACACTGGTCTGACATCTCTCTTCCATTTAATGTCAGTGTAATGAGTGTTTCTGCTGCTGAGATAGAAAAATAAAATTAAAAAGCCTTGCAATACAACATCAAGCCCTAATTAGTTTTAATGCTGCATTCAGAAAGTACCACTTCCAAGTAGCTTACAACTAAAGATACATTTGTGCCACTGCATCTCAAGAGGAATGCTTTTGTGTCTGAACTGTATCAGACCCTTCTGTGTGGGTGAACTGACTGGTGCTTAACAAATTCTTGCCATGAATAAATAGGTTCCCTCGTGCAGGATTTTTTGTTCAATCACTAGAGAACATATTTACTTCTGAGAAGATCTGGCATATTCCATGTAGTATCAGGGATAGGAGTATAGAAGCTGTTGTTTTCAAAATAAGTGATAGTAGAGGGAGAGGTGAGAGGCCTTGTTTTCCTGAATAAAAGGCAGCAAAACTTAAAAAACTTTTGTCTCTCTATTATTATAGCTTCAGCAAGAAATCCAGCTGCATCAGAATGAGGCATCACGAGAAGCTCGAATGAAGGAAAAAATGGAGAAGGACCTGAAAAATCTTCTAGCTGAAGTGGATAACAAGGAAGCTGAGATCAAGAATTTACAGCAACATATACAGAGGAACAAAGAGGAACAACTGAATATGGAACAGCATCTAAAAGACCAGAAGGTAGGGTAGATGACACACAGTATTCATGAGGTCTAAGATTAGGGTCAGATGTCAAAATAAGAAGAAAATGGATTTTCCTGAAGGGAGGGATATGATTTTAATTCAATAATTTTGCAAAATATTTATTTTTATATAAATACTGCTTTACTAATAAATAACTATGTAAAGCTTGCTGGCAGATTTCACATAGATTTCCTCACAGAAATCAGTCGTGAGTTGCAATGATACTGTTAGGGAACATCTTTTAAAGATCACAGCAAGTGAGACAAAGGCTGTGAAGAGCATGGATGATCTAATGACAGTAAATAGGAGGCTGCCGGATTGGACTTCTGACGTATATTGCCAGTTTTGCCACTGATTGACTGTAGTGGCATTGGTGAAGTCATTTTACCTCCCACCCCTTCTTTCTTCTCTGTCACAATAATTTTTATCTACCTCTCAAGCCTGTGGAAGAGTTTCTGTGAAAGGGCAGAGAACTGTCTTCGTAAACCTTTTTGATTGATTTTCCCCATTCTGTTTCTAAAAACTTTATCTGGAAGTGTCCTAACATAGTGTTCTGCAAGTGTTTGAATTTTCAGGTTTTCAGACCATTTCCCCTGACTTTGAGAAACTCTCAGAGAAGCAATTTCAGTAAATGGCAGGGGAGATCTCATCACCGTAAAACAGTCCTACCTCAAGGGAAACTTCTTTGGGAGTTGTGTGTATCTTGTAAATTTATTACTTTTATGGCTTTTTCTTCCCTTCAGGTCCCTGCATCTGTGAAGGTAGAGGTCTGTGACAATTTTTTGTCAACATAGAGTCTTAGTAAAATACTTCACATAAAGAGATACAGAAGAGACCTGATATTTCTCTGAATATTATTGATTTGATGCAGCTTTTGAGGGCAGCTCCATGATCTGACAGGACAATCACATTGTTTTTAAATAGGGTATCTACAATTCCTGGTTTTGTTCCATTCTTCGTCCTCCTTTCTGTAGTCCCTTTCAACCTTTCTAAGCAAATATATTAGGGGTATTCAATTGTCCAAACTATGCTGGAAACCAACAGTTCACATAAAGAGCTGTGCCAAGGCTAATTAACCAGACTACTGCACTGTCTTTGTTGCCCGTGCTAGCTTGAAGGTGTCTGTGGAGGCCCTGCATTGTCTTTTTCAGAAAGTATGTCCAAAATACAGGCTATCCAACTGTGCAAGAGTCAGGGTAGAGATCTGCAGGAGAAGGTGACTTAGGTTATTATTTCTCAACTTAATTGTATGTATGTTGCTTGTATGACAGTAAAGGTGGTTTGATACAGCTGCTATAGGCTTCATCCCACCCATGCCCAAGTCTCAATAAAGAATTGCCTGACAGACAGTGCTATCCTGACATCTGCCACAGAAGAAACAGTATGCCTTGGGTTTACTTTGTCTTTGCTTCTTTCTGCATGCATTCAGAAGAGGGAGATTCCACTTCTCTTCCTTTAATATTTGTTAAGGGCATAGTACATGTTGACTTTGTCAGTTTATCACTCATTAATACTTGAAGTGAAAAATATGACGGGTGTTCTTTCCTCAGTTAAGGAGCAATATCTGTTAGGGGAAGTCCCATCAAGCAGAAGAAAAGACTGGCAGCTCCAGTATTGAGGTATATGTTCTCCATAGAAACCATGGAACTGCTGTTCTGGGCTTTCGACAAGATAAATTAGAGAGGAAAATGGTTGTGTCCTGGTCTCAACAACCCATGCACCCAGAGAAATCAGCATATTAATGTAGAATTTGCTTGTTAAGAAACAGAGCTCCCCTGCCCTCTGCTGATTGAAATAATTTGAATCTCAAACTCATTTTCAGTAATTATATGTAGCAAGTTGTGTTATGTGATGCTTGCCAAATGCCTAACAAGAAGTAAAATATTTATCTACCACCTGCAAGAGAGACCTGCTAAGCTCCCAGAAAAAAAAATGACACTGACTGTGTTATTTATTAGAAATCATCATTTCCCCTAGTCGATATGAACATGTATCATATTTCACATTAGTAATTTCATCAGCAATGAAGAGTGGGTTTTAAGTAGACAACAATCTGTAGCAGCTTTTATCTCCTGGGGAGATGGAAGGTTCTATCTTTATGTATATGTAGATATTGTAATGAGATTAAAAAGAATTAATAGGATTGTTTTTTAATCTGACAGATCTTGAATGAAAAAGCTGGTAAGGAACTTGAGCAATTGCAGATGAGAAATAATAAGCTCATGCAAGAGAGTGAGCAGCACCGTGTGATGTTTAAAGAGGTGATGCAGGACATCCAGCAGAAGACAGCAGAACTGAAAGTAAGTACCAGAAGGTACACACATCCTATCAGCCATATGACTCTGATGGCAGTCTTACCACTTGGGACAGGGATGGCCTCAGGTTTTGTACTGATAGTTCCCTAAGGGTTGTTTCAGAGGAAATCTGAGGAGTTTTTAGGAATAAATCTGACTGTCACTGGATGCCATTCTTTCCGTGGCAGTACCGTGGCACAGCCTCCAACCCTGTCACCTGACAGTGTAGTACCTGTCCTGCTGGAGGAGCTGTGTTTCATAAAACACATAGAATCATAGAATGAATCATGGAATAGTTTGGGTTAGAAGGGACATTAAAGATCATGTAGTTCCACCCCCACTGACATGGGCAGGGACACCTTCCACTAGACCAGGTTGCTCAAAGCCCCGTCCAACCTGGCCTTGAACACTGCCAGGGAGGGGGCAGCCACAGCTTCTATGGGCAACCTGTTCCAGTGTCTCACCAGCCTCACAGCAGAGAATTTCTTGCTTACATCTAATCTAGATCTACCCTCCTTCAGTTTAAAGCCATTACTCTTCATTCTATCCCTACATGCCCTTGTAAAAAGCCCCTCCCCATCATTCCTGTAGCCCCCTTTAAGTACTGGAAGGCTGCTGTAAGGTGTCCCTGGAGTCTTTTCATATCCAGGCTGAACAACTCCAACTCTCTCAGTCTGTTCTCATAAGGGAGGTGCTGCAGCCCCCATGATGATCTTTGTGGCTTCCTCTGGACCCACTAGAGCAGGTCCAGGTCTTTTTTACAGTGGTGTCCCCAGAGCACACAGTACTCCAGGTGGGGTCTCACAAGCACAGAGTAGAGGGGGAGAATCCCCTCCCTCGCCCTGCTGGCCACACTTCCCTTGATGCAGCCCAGGATACGATTGGCTTTCTGGGCTGCAAGTGCACATTGCTGGGTCATACTCACTTTTTATTCCAATAATACCTCTAAGTCCTTCTCTGCAGAGCTGTTGTCAATGCACTCATCCCCCAGCCTGCATTTGTGCTTGGGGTTGCCCCGACCCATGTACAGGACCTTGCACTTGTCCTTGTTGAACATCATGAGGTTTGCACAGGCTGTGAGAGCTGAGAAATCAGGCCTGTGAAAAATTAAGACAAACAGCCTGGGAAAGCAAAAGTTGAGGCGGATTGAAGATTTGCCTCAAACACTCCCAAGACAAAGCCATGAGTCACAGGGTGCTTTCTGTGGAGGCAGAAGCTGATAACACTGCCCGATGTATCTGGGGAAGAGAGCCCTGTGGAGACAGGACGCTCTTCCCTGGGGCACCTGGGCAGATTTCAAGGGCCATGTGTCCGGTGAATGAACTTTGCTTCATTATCCATGAAATGCATATTGAAGTTGACACCCCTCAATATGCTAACGAGGGCTGTCATGATCATGCTAGTGACATCATCCCATGGAACACCTTACCCCTCCCTGTACATGGGATACGTAGGTCTGTGGGTTGACCTAGGGGACGGACCCAAGGAAAGTGGGTATAAATCAAAGGGGAGAAGAAAGGGCTCTCTCTCTCTCTCTGCCCCTCTTCCTGTCCCGTCCCCCCGTGTCCCCCCCCCGGCCGTCCGGAGAGAGCAGTGAAGCAAAGGCCAGCGAAGAAGATAGCTGCCTCCTGGAATCCTCACCGACAGGAGCAGTGCAGGAACCCAGATCGGTGATCTGTACTCCCCCATTCCCTCTATCTCACTCTTTTCCTTTTTTCTGTTAAGAAATGTAAAGCATATTATATTGCTTGCCACAGCTTGCTCTGTACTTAGCCAGTATATCATGTGTTCAGTTAGTGCATTGTAGGTAGTTAATAAATGCTTGAACTTGGAGACTTGTCCGCTCCAATTGGGGATTTGCGAATCTGAGTCACTTGTCCCCCTTGCTGGAGCGGGACGTGACACAGGCCCACCTCTCAAGCCTGTCAGTAAACCAAAATGCTCCACAAATTGTGTTCATAAAGGATGCACGGTACTTTTGACAAGAATAAGGTCTTTTTTTTTTTGATTGTGAGATCTTCAGATAAGAGCAACAACTTTCTTTCTTACAGTGATTAACATAATCTGAATGTTGCCAAAACCCACTGAAAATAATAAATTATAACGACAGCATCCTGGATAGCTTCCACTTTAGGGAGTTACTTCCAACAGTAAAATTTTTCCCCACAGTATCGATTGGGGAAGTTAAATATAAGTAACCAAGATGGTGTTTACTTTATGAGCTAAATTATTTTCTTGACTGACTTTACATTGTTTTAACAATTGTTTTGTACTACTCAGAAGCAGGTGAGTTTCAGTTGGGAAAGGATGAAATGATTCCTGAACAAGTTTTTAGGGTACTAAAAGAGCATTTGTGATAAAAGGTAATATATGTGTTAAATGTTATTACTCTGTCTACAGTATCTTGTGTTTTGTATTGTCATTGCTGTTAAAACACAAAACATTAGAAAATTCAGGTAGAAAATCACTGTCTTATCAAGGTTTAGTCAAATATAACCAATTCTCATAAATAAAACGGTTGTTTGCCAATAGAGAGCTTTTTTTTTTTTTTTTTAATATGGGAACTATTAGTCAGAATGATAAGAACTAACCACTTGCAGATGAAAACCTTCATTCATACCTAATATAATACAGATGATTCTGATTTGGACCCTTAATGGGCTGTATGGTAAGAGCTTGTTTTCCATTGTATTTTGTTAGGCAGACTGGAGGATAGTTTTCTTACCTATTTGAAAAACAAATTACTGTCTTTTCCAGATTATCTGGTTTTATCACTACTTCTGGCAATACCATCATTGTTTAAAACTTTACAAACCATGTGTTCAAATGTGACTTACATTTGGGGCTCTAGAGTATCAAAAAGAGGGGTTTGATTCTATGATCTTATCCTAACTTCAGAAAAGTTGATGGAACCTGTAGTCAAGCACATAGCTTTTAGGAATAAAATAATAGAAGATACTGCCCAGTTAGTAATTAATATTGCTAAAGAGCCCCAGTCATGACCTGAGATACCCTTTTTGTAGGCACAATGCTTGCACTTTTATCCTGCAGTGTGCTGAGTGCCTCCACTGTACTGGGCAACCTGAACTGGGAAAGTATTCATAAATCTCTTGAAGGTTATTGTCAGTAAGAATTGAGGAGATTCATGTCCTCCCAGGGGATACTCACACAGCAGGATTCACCATCTCACAGAATCAGTATCTGAGGCTGTAAGTGGAACACTGTAGTCTGTGATGGCTGTAAAACCTAACAGTGGCACTGAATTATATGAGAAAGTTATATTTACTTCTTAAAAGGAAAAAGACTAATCTCTGTTGTGATTATTGGTTGTGTTTCTGGTAACCAGTTATGTAGTGTTTTGATTGATTTTTTTTCTCCTCTGATTATATGGTGAATATGACAAACTCTACATTTTGTTTAAAGTCATAGATTTTAAAAGAGATGGGGATAACAGATACCTGCTATTAGGGACATGCAATCAAACCACACTACAAATATCTTTCTCATCACAGTCACTACCCTTAATACTTCAAAGGAAATTAGAGCTGCTGGTGTTTAATCTGCAGGACTAATTGTGTAGGACTGTGTGAGGTTTGCAGCTGGGGATTCTTTATTGACCATCTTCAGCTCTAAAGCATATGATTATAATTTTCCTTGCCCTAGCTGGCTTTGTTTACATTATTTTTAATATTTTGCAACTATCTAATTATCTTCTGTCAGGTGATGCACAGCACTTACACTTTTTCTTCCTGAATTTCATGGAATAAGTATATACTAAACACAGAGGCATTTTGTTTCTGCGGATACCTTCTCTACTCTTTCCTTGTTGCTGTTCTGTAGACCAGAGATGATGAAGTGACTCAGATGCGCCTTGAAATTTCAAAGCTGAACAAAGTAAGAGATGTTCTCCAGAATAAGCTGAGTGTTGCAGAAGAACAAAAAGTTAATGCAGGACATGAGAGAAACACCCTAAAAAATCAAATATCTGGACTGGAGAGAGGTAGGTGCCTAACTGATGGTTGGATTTGTCTTCTGATTCATAATTTATTCATTCAGAGTATATCCTCCTGCTACAATCATTTTCCTTTAGTGTCTAATATGAGACTGCATAAATGACATAAAGGACTCTAAAGCAGTGTTTTAAAAATCTTGTTTTTAAACCTTACAAAGTTTTCATAATGTAGCATATGTGAGGTGAAAATACAACAGATGTAACTGAAATTTGTGGAGTGCCAATTTGTGCCACGTGATACAGAGTCGTCCCCAGTGCACTTTAATTGCTCCTGCGCTGATCTGTGAGAGAGAAGCAATCTTAGAGCTTACTGAAATCAGACATGGTTAGGACACACTTTTTTTCCTGCTTTGATTCTGCTGAATAGTTACAGCCTGGAAATGAGTATGTGCAAGCAAGCTGATAAACTTAGTTCTGGTATGTTTAGGAGTTCAGCTGGTCAGCGTGGATACTGTAGCTGTCCAAGTATTGACTTTGACTTGCTAGTAGATCTGGAAAACTTTTAAGAAAAAACTTCCAATGTTTTTGCCAAATAGAAATTGGCCTTGGGTCTAACAAAATATTTTGTTTAACTTTAAAAAACAAATTTTGGGCTATTTTTGAGTATTTAAATCCACTTTTTTTTTTTCTTTTAACAGTAAAATGCAAATAATTTTCAAAATAAAATATGCCTTGAAAGAAAAATAAACACATTTTCAAAGTGATTTTCAGAAAAAAACAGGTGGTTTGGTTTTTTTTTCCTAAAATAATATGATGAAGTTGGCTAAATATTTGAGTGGATGAGACTTCACTTTTTGGGGCAGAAAAAAACCCCTTTTCTATAAACTTCATTTAGTTCAGGTTGCTGTATTCTGGCATAAATGCCTCTCCCTGCTCTTGCTTGTTTTTAGCTTATCCTGAAAAGACTTCATACATGAGATATGAATCCTTCTATATAACCGTATTTATGGAAAGCTGTGTCTGTTTTTCATGCATCTCTGTGAGAGTGGAAGAGCTTTCCCAGACGCATTTTGTTAGTACTGCTTAAGGTCATGCTCTGCACTAGAAAGGAGAGAGCAACTTAGGAAATTCAAGTCTACACTGGAATATCTGAGAATGGCTACTAATAACATGTCTTTTCACAATATTTGACACATTTAGTACTCCAATGTACTGCTTTTTTCTGAGTTGCAGTGTTAGTGTAGCAGGTTTTAATTAATTTTAAATATAATGAAGACATATGTCTCCAATTTTTAGTATCTAATAGTATATATCCTGTGTTAATCTTGGCCCATAGAAAGTAGTTTTAACTCCACTCAAGGCAGTAGAAACTTGCTGCTTCAAAGGAGAACTGGATTTCACATAGAAAGGTTAGAATAATTCTGAAAGTCCCTGTTTTTGAAAACGCCTCAATTTTTGGATGCTGACACTGAAGCTTCTTAGAAGGCTCTGATTTTCAGTGTCCTTCTTGATTTCTGAAAACACAACTTCTTTGTGGTATCTTGGTTTGCACACCCAAATACAGTAAGTCCTCATATTATTAATTATTGTGCCTGAGTTTTAAGTACCCAAATAAATATTAACATCATTAGCTGATACCTGAGGTTGCAAAACTTTGTCACAGCTAATTGAACTGTTTGTATAATGTTAAGGCTTTTTAGAAAGTTCCTAAGTTGTCTCTGTAATTTTAACAGCTGTACAGTTTGACCCAGGATTTACTCTCCTCCTTTTCTCTAGATTTGGAGGCTGCCAAAAAGCAGGCAGAGATTGACAAGAGAGCTGTAGATGAGCTTATGAGGGAAAGGGATATGCTAAGCAAGGTGAGCTTGCACTGATAATACCGATAAACAGATCTCAGTTTGAGAATGAAACGTCTGTAGTTTAAACACTCACAGCAATCCAGTAATGTTGTAGAATAAATAATGTTAAGTAAAGCATTCAGATTTCCTTAAGCAGATGCTCACACTGCTTCTTTTCTGTGCATTGAAATAGTGTTAGTATCCATAAACACAGAAAAGATTTCTAAGTTTTAACATATGAACCACCAGGGAGTTCAAAAATCCTAAATGTGTTCACCTTTCAAACCTGTTATTAGATATCCAAAGAGTTCATTACATCTGTGCTTTTACGCTCTGTAGCATATGAATTTTAATATTAATGTAGGCAAACTAAGGCTTTGCTAGTAAAAGAACAACCCAAAATGTGGCTGCACCCTGTAGCAGCTTGGCAGGCTGTATTAATACTAATCCTTGCTTTTAGGTCCATTTCTCATACCGATCATTTTCTATCAGTCCAAGGTTCTTGTACTGCAGGATAGCATCTCATGTTTATGGGCATTCCTGAAGTGTAATCTAGTAAATTCAATGCTAAAAAATGATTTCTGAGGTGCTTTACTTGGTATAGATTTCACTGTCCTGTGTCTTGACTCTAGCAGAGGCTCAGATTTGGCAGGTAACAAATATTTGTTTTGAATAGGGAAAGAAATTTCAGAGTGGGACCAGAAGGCTGATTTTGTAAAGATATCTTGGTGTTTTATCTTTAATCCTTCTGCATTATTTTAAACCAAGCTTGATCAATTTCCAGTTTGAACTTGCTATTTAGGACATGAGAAGGAAGGGTGTTTGGCTTTATTATTTGTTTTACTGGCTATTGTCATGCTTTACAATCTATATGCTTTACAGCTGGTAAGGTTTTTCCAGTCATTAGTTATATCCACTTGTAAATAACACTATCAATTTTTTTTGTAATTCAGACACTAGTGTTTTAATTTCAGATCAGAAAAAGCACTATTCAGCAGGTCTGTTAGAGATTTTTTTAAAAAATCAGATTTGAGGCTCAAGTATTTCAACTGAACAAATTAGATAAGGGGTAATTACATTGGGAAGGTCATTATACACTAAGACAAGGGCATGTTTTTGTCATTGTAGTGGCAGTGTTGCATTTTCAGCTCAAGAGTTATTATTTTGTGTTCCATGTAGAACTTGGTCAAGGCTACCAGTGCCACTCAGAAGCAGATCGGTTTGGTGAAGCTCCATGAACAGTCGAAGAAGAACTTGGAAGGAGAAATTCAAGGTTATAAAAATGAAGCTCAGAAACAAAGGAATATTATTTACCAATTGGAGAAGGAGCGAGATTGTTTCATCAATGATAACAATGAGCTCAAACAAAAGGTAGGAACAGTGCTCTTTCCTGTCTTACTCTCGGAACTGTAAAGATGTTATATTAGTTTCCTAATGTGCCAGTGGGAGGAAGCTTACATCAGTGGTCTTCACATAGTTTACAAAGATTTCTCCTTGCCAGTGCATATTGCCTGCTACTGTTTCAGGTCTCTCTGTGGAAACCTCATCAATGGGCGTGTATTCTGAGAGAGACTGGGGTACAGCCATGTATTTCTCTTATTCAGCAATCATTTGGGAAATGAAATGTGAGCTGGAGCTCAAACCAAGGCCTCTGACTTCTTACAGCTGAGCCCCACAATTGAAACTCTCATATGGAGGTGGAAATTACTCTTTGATTGTTCTGTCTGATCTGCACAGGACCTCATCTTGCATACTACTGGTGTCCTCAAATTGAGGCCAGTGAGAGCTGACAGTGCTCAGCATCCTTCTAAGAGACTTAACATTTTGAAAGATTACTTCCAGTATGTGAAAACTTCCAAACATGTTCAAGCTAGTCTGGAAAACAGTTTTCTAGGAACAGCTGTGAAGAAACACTGCATAAAATTGGTGTTGCTTGCTGCCCATTATTATGTACAACTTTAATCCTGATGGCATACTTAGGAACATGGTTGTAACATGTTCCATTAATTGCTGAAGATCACATTGAAGGGCCCTCTGAGAAGCTCATTGATTTACTGGGATTAGCTTTCAAACTGTTTCAACTCACAAGTTATTTGCTATCTTTTCACTTTATCCTTTCCAACTTGATGTGACCAGGGGCTTTTAAATAATTTTTTGAATGGTATATGCTCCCTTGTCTGGAGTATCTTTTGTCATTTCCTTGGAATAATATTCCACTCCAAAAGTGAGATTTGTCTTTGTTGCAATATTTTGCATCTTCCCCTCATAGTGCATTTCTAACAGTATAGATATGAGTTAAGAATATTGTAAACAGGGGCCAGGGAGTCATTCATAACACTCAGAACTACAAGGCTCTTGCTTTCAATTCTGTTTAGGGTTGCTCACAGTATTTGCAGGGTGAAAATGACAAATGTTTGCTTGTTTACTTTTTCTTTTTTTACCCCCTGCCACTTGGGGTGCAAATTTTCTGTCACTTCTTATAAGGCAGAGCCTCAGTAAATAGGTTATGACCTGAGTCATAATTACAAGTCTCCAAAGGACTTGCATGCTTCTGTCATTCACTATAAGGGCAATTCCTGACTCAGCTTGCAGGTGAAGAGCAGCAGGAGCAGTTCTGAACACCGGAGAATGTGGAACAATAGTCTTGTCCCTGCAGAAGTTCCCTACATGAAACTACTAATTGTTTGAAAGGATAAGACAGGGCAAAACACAGGGTAGAAGGAGGACATAGGATCAGGATTATTATATCCACTAGGTAATATTTAGGGTTGCTGTTTGATCTATGTAGACTTGACAAACTGTGGCAAAACTACAGGAGCCATTTCACAACTGGTGGGGAATGAGCTACATGGGCAGTAGTCAGTGCTCTTCCATCACTTTTTAGCACCAAGGCAGCTCTGAAGGAGCTCACTGCACATCTTCTGAATTGTGTAAGAGCCAAACTCATCTAAGTCCAAAGACTTCTTGAAACTCCTACAAGACAGACAGAGCCATGCTGGCTCTGAAAGCTGTCTGGTTATTTACAGTAGGACAGAATCTATAGAGCTACATAATTCCTCTTTCAAAAAAATTATTTACTACTGAGTAACCGATGAACAGAGTCAGCAAAATTATATCCACAATAGTAAAAGATTTTAGTGGTGAGAATTCGTGCTACACTTGCTCTTCTAATTATTGATGCGGCTGAATGCTCATTTGTACCATTTTTAAGCCAGTGTCATTTGTTGAATAGTCTTACTTCTAGATTAGCCAGTGCAACTGAGGAAAATACCTCATTTGATATGTAGCCTGTATTACTGAGCTACAAATGTTAGTAAAATATTTATTTTTTAAATTGAAATTCTTAGATTATGAAATCTTAGTTTTCCTGTGGAAGGTTTAGACTGCTGAAAAAGAAGCAGTGAAGTATACCCTTCAGTCTCACCTGAAGTGTTCCCTGACTGCACCTTATGAGAGGTCACAAAACCATATGTTAGTTTTTTTTTCAAACAAAGACATTTACAATGTTTAGTTTACAGTTTAACAAGTTATCCAGGAAACTTAAAAAACATATCTCCGTTTTCAAATTCACATAATGTTTGGAAAACCTAATGATCAACTAGCATGTCATTAAGAACATGGTAGCACTTCTTGGAGTGGCTGAATAAAGGTAAGCAAGTAAGGAAGGCACCGTTACTGAGATCTTGAGTAGATTCACTGAAATAGACAGGTAACCAACAGTAGATGATACTTAGGTGTACAGATAAAAAAAATCTGTGAAGGTACAGAAGAAAACGATGAATATCTAATACTCTCTGCTTAGCTTTAGCCCCTCATTGCCAAATCTATGAGGTATAGTGTGTTACCAACTAACTCAGAACTGAGGATGCTCAACGTCTCACGGGGCTCCGTTGGGAAGCATTGCAAGTATCTTTTCTGTGTTTATAAGGGAGAATTATTTAGATTTAATCATTCCTGAAAAAGCAGAGTCAGCATCCAGCCTGTGAGCCCAACTCAGAAAAATTAGTCCACAAGCTCATTGCACTTACTATATCAAAACCAAGTAGAAATGCAGCGACCTACTTTCAAATCTTGCTCCAGCTTACGATCACCAGAGTGCAGATAGAAAACACACCTTATTGATTTCTTCTCCCTGCTATTACTATTGGCAGGTTGTTTTAACAGAAAAGGAAAAGGCAGGAGCAGGTTATAAACCGGGACTGTGTTTTTGTATTGCACTGTAAGCAATTCCTGGGATCCTCTGCAGTCAGCTACAAATGTGCTGGAATTGTATTCCTGTTGCTGTAATAAAATTTTCTATATTTAGCTATCCCCTATCTTCAAAGTTGGTTGGAGGCACCTGGCAGAATGATCAATTAATTAAGCTCCTGCCCCATAGTTAGACCTCACATAGCTTTACTGCTAAGCAAGGTACAACATTGTCATCCGCAAACTTTGCAGTTATTGACTATTTGATATAAATATTTTTTTTACTCTTCTGCTTTGACATATGAATATAAATCTTCAAACTGCTACCTTTGGAAACAGAGTCAAGAGAACTGGATATGAAATGCAGTTGTAAATGGGCTTCTGTCTTGGATTTTGTCCATGTGATTCCTCAGCTTTTTCCTTAATGCTTGATCTTTTTCCCAGCTTTAAGTGTGGCATTGTTTTGTCCCACAGGCAATGAACCTGAAAAATTATGTTCTTGATGTGTGTACTTCTTAGTTTTCATTTTATTTCTTTTAATCATCTCTCTTTGTAATGCTGGATTCAGTTTGAATATTGCTTTTAGCGCTCCTTGGTTTTCAACTTTGTACAGCAGGAGGAAGTTTCTTAGGTTTTAAAAAACATAATTAGGAAGCCCATCATAAGGATTAGCAACTATTTGTATTTTTGCTCCTTTAATGTAGTAACTTTTATGTATTGTTATGGTGGCAACTGTTTAACAAAGGTGTCTATAAAATTTTGTATTTTTGTTTATTGATACTGCATGTGATCATCATCTTTTAGTGGTCTACAGTACTCCATTCTCTTTAGGTAATCTTCACATCATTATTTCTAATCCTTCATAGAAGCAACTAGTGATGATTACCTGCTTATTTAGACCAAGTGTAAGTTACATTAACTGACTTTCTTATTATTTTAATTATATATCAACAGTTTGAAATAATCAAAAATTTGTGATCATGTGTTCATTTATAAAAGATGTGAGTTGTTAGAATACTGGAGTACATGTTATTCATCTTATCACACAGCTGACATCAAACAACATACAAAGTCTATAAGTAACCTAAGGCTATTCTTGATGAATATTTATGCTGAATTTATTGAACCCACTCAGTGGCAATATTTTCAGTAGTATTCAGTATTTTAAATTAAATATGTGCCCATCTATAAATTTTAGTCTTGAACAAAACATAGGTATCAGATTAAAATAAAATGTCCCATATAAGCAATCCAGAAAGGCTAAACTTGTACTTGGTCTGAAGTGATTTTTAGCTGTAGCTAAAACTTCTTATCACAGGGATTTAAACTTGTCATCTTAGAAGAAAATCACAAACTCTGCCCCATCCTTATAATCTTCTAATGATGGTTTAATCATGTTCACTTCCTTCTTTCTGTTCCAGGTCCTCCAGCACCTGAAAGATCTTGAAATGCGGGAAATGCAAATCTGTGACTATGAGAAGAAAATAGAAGAGTCTGGGATTAAATTAAAACAGCAACAAAACCACTGTGAAGCTGTGAGAACAGAGAAGAACCTGTACAGAAAAAATCTGATTGAAGCTAAGGTAGAAGGAGAAGTTTTTCCTTGTGTTTCTTTCTCTACTCTTGGTTTGGTTTTGTTTTTTTCCCAGATCTAATTTGAATTTGTTAGAAGGAAAGCACACTGGATAAATGTCAGAAGTGGTTTCTTCATTTCTGTGTGTTTTGGGGAAATGAATGTTTTAGGTTCCTCATATTTTATCTGGACAGTTTGTATTTAGACTGGAAATCGGAGTCCACAGTCATCATGTGGCAATATTCCTGCTTTAAACCATGCATAAAACCATGGTACACTGGAATCAGAAAACCTTATCAGAGAAGAAATTTTTTCCTTTCCATCCTGGCTTTACTCTGTTTTATCTCTTTAGGAGTTGTCTGCATGTATGGGAAATAGGGTATAAGGGGAATAAGATTGGCTCCTTAGCCCTGAATGAGTATGCACATGATCATGAATCATGATTTAGAAAGCAGAGAGGAACACTTTCCTAGCTGAAGTGGAATTTTCTTACAGAACATAATGCTTCCACCTCACTTGTTCATTTCAGATAGTGTAATTTTCCTCAGATAATGATTCTCTCCATTCATATCTCTTTCTTGGGGATCTTACTAACAATACTAGAGGAAGAGAACAGATCACTCAAGGATACATTCTGCTATTCCGATGTAAAGATCTAAAACATTACACAAATCCTACTGCAATTGGCAGAGAATGGGTCCTTGGATAGCTGTGATTAACAGCCTTGGGTTATTTCAGAGTAAGGATTTATAACATAAACCTGTGTAGTAGATTACAAATTTACACTTTGGTTTGAATAGGTAGGTGTTTTGCTTGAGAAGCAGATGGCAATGAACTGTCCAAGCTCCTATCCAACTGTGTGCTGAATTTGATTATGAATGAACCATTTAGCCATTTATGTGGGACACTTTACTTGACTTCTGTCTGCCTTTCATCAGTGGATGCAGTGCTGGGATTCTCACTGCTCCCAAACAATTTCTTAGGAGAATTAAGGGGAAAAAATTGCCACACTGATGATTTAAAAAATATTTTTATTTTTAAAATATAAAACATAAATTTGCTTACCTATAAACAACTAGCATCTATGTGCTGAATTATAAAATGAAGCAGTGAACTCATCAGCCTTTTCAGGTTTTGAATATTAAATGGTGCATTACACAATGCTGTTCATGATTTCAGTTGTTAGAGGCTAGTGTTTAGACTAATAGCTTGCTTTGCTTACCATAAAAATTTTTTTGGTAAGTCCTGTGTAAGAAGATAGCTGACTCAAAAAGATATTTTGGCCAAGGCAATGTTATTTGTAGCAGTGAAAAAATAGCCATTCATAGTTCAGTAAGAGGTCATCCAGCCATGAAAAGAAAAAAAAAAAGTGTTGGGTTTAAAATTATGGTAAATTCTTTTTCCCTTTGGGAAGTAAAACAAATTTTCACAAGCTTGTTTAGATAAAGTTATATGTAAGTGTTTTTGGATTGCTTAATGTGGAAAGATCTCCTGTTGCCCACCTTGTTAATGATCTCCAAAGTAATATTCAGCTCAGTAAAATCTCTTGGAAAAGATGTGCTGGCAGGCTGTTGATATGAGATAGTATATGATGCTTTAATCCTTGGGGTTTCTTTTGGTATTAGGAGCTCATTTGTTTAAGAAAGTTGATTAGGAGACCTGTTTGCAAAAATTGTGTGTTCTTACTATTCATTAAATACAGAATTAGGAATGTATTTGGGTATATGTCTGGGCACCATATTTTAAATCTCTCTCATCTTTTACAATATTGAAGAGATTTATAAGCTATTTAGCAAAGATAGCTTTTAATATGACTTTTACATTCACAGGAGTGACTGAACATGCAAACAGGTGGGCCTAATAGTATATTGCTACATTTATTTCTGGTTCATTTAATTTGCCAAGTAAATTGGAATCCATGTATTTTAGTTTTGAGGGCTGTCAGATTACTAATCAGTATTTTCTCTGTAGTGTTTTGAAAACTGCCATGATTCAAGACGTTGCTTAACTATGTTAAGCATTTAATGTAAGAAGACATCACTCATTTGTCAAGTAAATCCACACGTATGGTGGACAGTGCTGAAATAGATCTAAGCCATGCTGGTTTTGTACTGAAACAGAGTATATACACATGAAAGGTTATGATGTCTTCTCTATGAGGTGGCAGCCTCTGGCAGAGGAGTAACGCCTTCTAAAGCTACTTCCATTAGCTACAGAAGAGCATGTCTGTCTAAGCACTGAATTTATTAGCTTCCATTTCATGTCACAACATGCGCTGTCACTGCAAGGAGTTGAAACTGTTTCTTAATTTTGTACGGGCAGGCAGCTCTGTGCTGTGAGTAGAAGTATTCCTAGTGACCTGATCTCTCTGTAGTGCTCTGAGGCTTTTTGATCTGTGTTTTGATCTTAAAACATATGCTAAATATGCACTTATCAGGGACTTCTCAATCTCTGAGCACACTGTTTCCCCCCTTGCACCTATGTGCAAGAGAGAATGAACATAAGCATTTCCTGTGCTCCCTTGCAGGGGGGTTTCTTACTTATGGGTATGTTCATTTACACAAAACCAGCTTCTCTCCAAACATTTGTGCCCAACTGCACACAACCTTATTGAAAAACACATTACTGGAAGCATGAATACAAATGAATAGGATCAGAATCTTATTAATTTCGATTGACTGCTAATTCTTATCATGTGTCCAGCACTTTAAATGGCTTGTTATACTCATAATTGATGGTCATTATTTTTGCCAATGTGTCTTATAAAGACTTTTTTACTGCACTATCATGCTAGCATAAGCAAGAAGTTGTCATTTAATGAAACTCGTTTGGTCTGTTGGATAAAAAAATAATGTCTTGTAGTATGTACAACAGACCTTCCCTCAAGCACTGTGATTACATTTTCCAACATCAAAATATCCTGAACTCCTAATCACAGACTTGCTCTTTTTTGATCCCTCTCCGTGATCACACTTCTGTCCTATTAGGATGAGATAGCAGAAATGAAGGAGAAACTGAAAACTCTGACACATCAGGTGGATCAGCTGAAAGAGGAGATCACAGATAAAGAAGCAGCCCTTGTGAAAGCACATCTAGAACATCAGAAAACAGAGAAGGAGAAGGAATCATTGAAAGTAAGACCCTTTACATATATGCCTTCTTACAAAGAATGGTTTCCATATTTTTTCAGACTGCATTATGTTCCTGGTCTGTGGTAGTTGTTTTGCTGTATTTTAATAAACTATTCTGTAAGCACAAGATCTCAGTACCCTCCAGAGGTATTAGTTAAACAAATCTTCCATGTATCTGACAAATTTAGTCCCTCCCTATAATTATAACCAGAAAGGTTCTGGATTGTCTGTTGGAAGCTTTAAATCTCTTGGTGACTGAACATTTTCACAGAAAAGTTCCATTTTGCTTGTAGAAATGTGGATTTGGGGATAGCCTGATTCTAGCAAACTTTTTAATATAGACCCTTATAATTCAAGTTTTTCTTTTTAAAAACTTTTTTCTCTCTCCTGTTTTTAAATACAAACCCCATTATGTTACACTTCATAACCTTGTATTTCTGTGTGACTAGCAAGCATTAGTCCTCTGGGAATTAGGCAGTGCCTTTTAGTGGGTCCCTCTGCACAGAAAGTTATTTTAATATTGTGGTATAAAGCAGCAAGAATCTGTTTTAAATCAAACGAAATCTGAGCTCGAAGCTCTGGTGGTTCTTCTCAGCACTGGCTGCAGCCCATCCTTAGATAAGCTATTAGATTTGTGGCGATATCTCAACTCCATTTGCTGCACTTGTGAAAGATTTAAGGAGTTAGTGTCCACAGCAGCTTATTTTTTTCTCTTCACTAAGCACTAGAAAAAAAACAAAACCAGGAAACAAGCAACAGTCCCCCAAAACAAAAGTCCCCTGCCACTTTCCACAATGTTTTCTTTTGTCAGTTTATTGCTATACTGCAATGACTCCTTGAGTTTTCTGCCCCTCTCAGCACATTACAGTTATGACAAGATGTCAATAGAGCTTTGTAAAAAGGTGATGAATTTGTGTTCTTGTACCTGATCTGTCTCAGAGTTGTTCTATCAGTGATGGAGAAGTCAAACAGCGTCTCATTTCCTCTGTGCAGCTTTCTGCCTTAACTAGTTCCCAATTTGGTCTCATCACCTCAGAACTGTCTGCCATCTGTTTGACAAACATATGATTGCTACATGGTTTACCCACTCAATTATTCACTAGCAAGTATGTCCATACACTGACATCACATTACTGACTAGCTTCAGGGCATTGTGGTCCTCCACCTGAGTGTCTCTGCTGAATGCTAAAGCAAAAGAGAATTCAAAGAGGGAGCCGATTGACACAGGCACAAAAGAACCCAATTACTTGTGTAGCAAGCTGGCTTCAATTTGTCCTGTTTGTGCTTATGTGAAGGAAGCAAGCAAGCTGTTCCTAGAAAATCAGTTTAAAGACTGCACTAAATCATGGAGGACTGGGATTCATAGGAATGATATTATACAGTAATTGGATTTATGCTTACCTCAGCTATCATAAAGGCCTTAAAAATGTGTAATCATGGTAAATGAAACAGAGGATGCCTGATGCAAGCTCCATACAATGCCATCTTTTCGTTTCAGTTGGCCTTTATACAGGCTTGCAAATCAGACTGGTTTGACAAAGCATCCAAATGTTGAAAAATACATATCTGAAAGCTGTAAGAACTATGGCCCTCCATGTCTGAGCTGCTGTCAGGTGCTTTTGTATATTTTTATAGATGTTTATGCATGTCTTTTTTAACATTTTCTAGAAATCTGGATGTAAAATCTGACTTACTGGTATTTCAGCATTCTGTGTCCAGCCCCAGTCATCTTCTAGAAAATTTATACTTTCCTCCCACCTCTAGAACAAATAAAAACTCCTCTTCACTTACACTAATATTTCAGGATCTAAACAAGGATTTGGTTTGAATTTGCTTTGAGATATTGCATAGGTCCCATATAAATTCTTCTTTCTTCCTAACTATTTTTCAGTTCTTACAAACTCTCCGACCCAACTTGAAATGAGCTGTGCTGATTTACAGCAGTTTCAGACCTGACCATTTTTCTGCTTGCACAGTGACTGTGTTTATTCATTTCCTTTTCTCTTACCTAATGTACACACAACCTCATACCGTTGTTTTTAGCATATTTAATCTACTTGGAAGTCCTGTTATCTTGTGGGGCCTTTGTGTGGCTTAAAGTATTTATGTTCCTTACTGTACAAGGCAGTTCAGATTTATTTTAACTTAGTGCATTCCAGTGAAGAGATTTGTTTATATGAATGTTTGCTGCCAACATCTAATGCGACTTCTTGTTTACAACTCATATTTTTTCTGACATAAGGAGAACATAGAATTTTGATATATTAAAAAAATATTATCCAGCAATGCCAAACGCATGAGCAGTTTTACATTTGTAGACAGCTTTTGCACAGTGTTGATTGCATTTCAGTATGAAGTGGCTTGCATTTTTATTCGGCTGATGGATTCTGATGAACATCTAACACTGAGTAAGAGAGATATGAGTGTTGCACATAGGGGAAAATGAGAATTTTATTAAAGAAAATAAGAATGGAACAAGCTATTTTATTATGGTGATGGAACTGTTTGTCTTAAATTAATGTTTTTGCAGATGCAGCCTCCATCACAGCCTTGTTCTTTCAGCATTGGATGATGCTCTTTCCCAAAAGGCAGCTGCAACATCATCCTTTGTAAGGGTCAGAGTTGTGACAGTCTTTGTATCAAGGCTTGAAAGTTTTCTTATCTGTGAAAATGGACTGTAGTCAGCTAGTTCCATCTTAGCTCTAACTAATTGCCTAGCAATGATAGAAATTTCTAATAATCCAAGAAGACCTTACTAGTTTTTATCTACATATATGCCTTGCCTTAAATTATAGAGTTCATGAGAGTGGGATAGAATTATTGGGCACATTTTACCGTTAGTTTATGTTAGTGGTGTGCAATAACTGTAACAGTGTGTTACTTCTCCGGCGCTTACAGACAGCCCCTCTTTTCCCAGTCTTCCTCATCTACACATCCACTAAAAAAGTGCTAAATATCTTTAATTTTCCTGTTCCATGCCTGGTTGCCATCTTCTCCACCAATTCTGTTATTCCAGTCTGAAGCCTGACCTGAGCTGATGCTGATTGTATTACATAGCATAGATTGTTGCCCTTTCCAGCAAGGTGAATTATACTTTCTCACATCCCAGACTGACTTTGAACTTTAAATAACAACACCATTGAAAAGCTTTCCAAATATGCCCTATTTAATTTTTTAAAATTTGTTATTAAATGAGACATCCCCGAATTGCAACTTGAACCATTGTCATAGATAAAAATCCATTCAAATTTCTAGTGTGTATAATGCAATTATATTAAAATACTGTTTCCAACATTTCTCTATGGGTCTTCATGCTTGCTTGTATTAGTGATTTATTCTCAAAAAACTAACAAAATATGTACCTCTCAGGAAACGAAAAGAATGTATGAGATTTTATTAAAATTCTAACTTTTAATCCCAGGTTTATGTAATGGGAAGTTGTTACTAAGTGCAGTTTACCTATATTCTTTGACTCCATCAGACTGAACTGCTTAAGATGAAAAATCAGGCTCTGGAAACGAAACACTTTATAGAAAATCAGGAGGCAGAAGAGAGAAAACTCCTAAAAATCATTGCTGAAGCTGATACTGAGAGGCTGAAGCAGAAGAAGGAATGTGACCAGGTAGGGATCTCTAATTTGGCTTTTCAAACACACTGCATTCTGTTCCTTCATTTGTCCAGTGTATTTTTGAGATCAGCATCCTCAGCTACTGTAAATGTGGTACTACTCAAGCTTTGTAGTGCTGTTGAAACAAAAAAAGTTAATATACTGAAGTGAACGGAATACATAGTTTAACCTATTCAGGTGTCTGAACCCTTATAGGGGAAACTATTAGGCCCTTGCCATATTTCTTTCACTAGTAACAGCGAAACCTCTTAATGCACGTGATTTTGACTGATGCAAATATAGTCACAATACTTTGGAATTGTACTGAGGAACTATAACTATCGCTGTGCCCTGCACCCTTAGATTACCAATGAGAGAGATATCCTGGGGTCCCAGCTTGTTCAGCGCAATGATGAAGTAGCTCTGCTCTATGAAAAGATAAAAATCCAGCAGTCCATCTTAAACAACGGTGAAACCCAATACCAACAGAGAATAGAAGACATCCGACTTCTCAAGCTGGAGATCAAAAAACTACGGCGTGAGAAGGGAATACTTGGCAAGAGTGTGGCTAATGTAGAGGAGCTCAGGTAGAAAATCTGATTGAATACATTTCCATAGTGACTGCACCCATGTTTCTGTGTTTGAGACAGAAAATATGTTTTATGCATGGTAAAGATTTCCATCAACAAACATTACACCTTGGAGAAGGGGATTGTTTGGTTTGACCTCAAACACAGACTGGATTAAATTTATGAAACAATTTATCAGCAATTAAGAAAATTAAAATATAGGAAGGAGGAAAGGAGGAAAAAAGACATCTTGGCCAAAGTTGAAATAGTTTCTGTATTTCCCCTTGTACTGTGAGTTACTGCCTACAGAATAAACCTGACAGACATCAGCAGAAAAGGTGTTCATAGTTCAGTGAGCTACTTAGTGGTACCCAAGGCCCAAATTAGTGGAACTGCTTTTTATTAGGTAATCCACAGAGGATGGGGAATACTTGACATATTTATAACAAACCTCTGCACATTTTCAGAGCTCTCTCCTTCCAGATTTATATGCAGACTTGCTCTCTGAGAAAGATTTAGTTAAATTTTCATTGAAGGTTGTGTTTCTTTAAAACAGAAGTTTAATAGTCCCAGCCTGATTTATCTCCTCCTCCTCTGGCTTAATGCTTCCCTTCTTTTTTACTCTCCTATATTTGAGGTGTAGACTTTGCTGATGGGAAACTATTGTAAGTTTCTATAGAATCAGTCCTGGTTTGTAAGGAGAGACAACTATGTTTATAGCAGATAACAGTCATACTAATTCTATGTAGCCACCACAGTTTTGGGTGAGATCTTTAGCTTAACTATATCAGTATAATTCCATGGCTTTCACCATAACAAATGAACTTCAGTCTGTGGTCAGTCCCATTGACTCCAGTGGAAGTATGCCAGTTTGATTTGGTGTAACAGAAAAGAGAACTGGATACAAAACATTAGCAATTGCAGTTTTCATCGACTGACTGCAGACAGGAATAGGATTTGAACTTAGTGCCCGAATGCATTCAGCTGAAAGTCTGTTACTGTATTGAAACTCAGTGATGGAATTGAAGTATACTGCGCTGCATGCCATGATGGGTGGATCAATTCTTGCTAACTGCAGCAGCAGTCACAGACTTTAATGAAGTCCAGAACCATTATGAAAACTGCCTGTCGAAAGACTCCATTTATCACTAGTGCTGCTAATTAGCTTTCTTGATTTGCCAATTGGAGATGTGGGTTTTTTCCTCTTTCATAACCTTGTCCAACTCACAGTTAAAAAGGCCCTTTTCTCTTTAGAGAGCTAAATGCAACTCTGAGCTTATCAGGAAAAGATTCAGTGGTGGAGTAGGAACATGGTGACCCTACACACCCTTTCCCCTTGGAGCACTTACATAATCCACCCACTAAAGTGTAAGGGTTGGACCATTACAAAACGTGTCTTTTTTTTCCTGCCCCTCAACCCCCCATCCCCACCATAAGAGCTTAGTTGTCAAAGCATCTTGCGAGTGCTCAATTAATTTTAGATTCAGCAGTAAATCACCCCTGAAATTCCTTGAGGAGAAGTAATAAATCAAATTTGGGTTCTCTAAAGAACAGCATCATCATATGTAGGTCCTAGAGTGTGTTTTATTTACTGGATTGTGTGAGCCATGTAGATTTAAAAATTTCTTTCAAGCGCAAGCTGTTAGATTCAATACCAGGGTAACAGGGCATGACTCCATAACTGATTTGTAGATTATTCTAGATGATGTCCTTCTGGCCTTAATGTGTATGGTAAGATGTGGGCAGTGAGATTCAGTAGGCTGTGGAATAGAGTCCCCAGGAACTGACAAAAAGTCCCTTTTTTGAGCCATTCCCACTAAAGCGAGTGAAGATGTCTGTGTTATCTTATGGTTCCACCTGTTCAGTGATATCAGTGTTGACTATTAATCACAAGAGTCACTTTGCCAGTGCTGTAGTGCATGGGAGAATGATTTGTTAATGTCCCTATTAGAGCTTTGGTCACACTGATGTAGTTTTGGTGTGTTATTTTTTCTTTTTGTTTTATACTGGTCTTAAGACAGGAGGTTCATCACATGCGGAAGGAACTATTAAAGGAACAAACTCGATGCAAACTTTTGGAAGGAGAACTGGAGAATCCCTTGAATGTTCACAGATGGAGAAAATTAGAGGTGATGTGTCAGCATTTCAAGTTCCCAAAGCCCATATTACCAAATCAGTGACACAGCACAAAGCCTATTGTGTTCACTGTTATGCAAATTATGTGGAGGGGCAGACAGACCGAAATTTCCATAGTACCAGTCAAATGGTTAACTGCTGAATGGTTTCCTTGCACAATGCAGTCAGGGTTATTTTTGTGTCACTTTCTCAATGAAAAATTTCAGAGGGATTTGTAGAGCCAGACAAATGCTAAAGGGAATAAGAATGCATAAGGTGAATTTAGGAGAAGGTGGTTCCTTAACATGCATGATGAGAAAGAGGATGATAGGGAAAAGATACAGTCCTACCCTCACCAATTAGAGAGATATATATATGGGAAGAAACCCAGAATTAGAAAGGCTCATAGAACAGGTAGACTGGGGAACGGACAGACATGAAGTCAAAATATAAATTACATCTGTGAGCAAAGGAAGAGTCTCCACATAAACAGTGGTGGGCTTCCAAAGATAGCCATTCCAGGTAGTGTAAGTTCAACTGTTACCTAAACAGCAAATCTAAATTTTCACACTATTTGAACCTGCCAAATGAAGGGGAAAAAAAAATCCTTCAAGCACAGACCAAATATGTGAACATCAACTGGCATCACTGAATATTTTCAAAGAAAGTTAGAGCCAGCTGAGATTTTTCTATGGCATGGATCTCTGATCTGATGCCAGTTTGGGTTGCTTAGCTGCTCTAATAATGAGTGGTAACATGCTAGTCCCTACAGAAGCAGAGCTGAATATTTTGGCTGTGCTTACTAACATGACAGTTCATTTCTGATCTTTCCATGCTGAGATTAAAGCTGATCAGTGTGCTTAGCTGTTCTCATGGAAGGGAAATAAAATGCAGAATGCTGAACTAGGTTAAAGACAGCTAGGTACAATCTCCAGCAGCACCTTGTAACAAAGGAAAATCAGGCCAGTCAGAACATCCAGTGCTGCAAAAATTAATGTATGAAGAGACTGATAAAGAGAAATTACTTCTTTCCATTCTAGGTCACTGGTTTGTATTTGGAACACAGAAAGGCCAGCAGATGGCAAGATCCATATGAAATAATCCTTATGGGGTTTTGGTTCAATTCCTAATGGACAAATACCCTCATATCAATACAGTACTCACACATTGGCAAGATGTTTGGACAGTGCTATAAAAAAATCAAGGACTGAGTGGGTCATGGGGACTGAACTACTTTTTAGCCTGGTTTCTCAGGAAATGATGTTGTGTTGTAAGCAGTGCATGTGTATCTGTGTTAGTGTTCCAGTTACACTTGAATTGATTAGTCAATTTAGATAAAATCAAACAAAAGATTAAGAGCCATGAGATACCAAGTTCCTTATAAGATCAAGCAAATTATACAGAGAGCAGGACTTTATTGGAACCTGTACTGCAGTGTGAGTTTAATCCTTATTGAGACACCACACGAGAGAGGAGAAGCCACATGGGAGAGAGGTGTTGTGAATCCCCAAGTGGGAAAAAGCTTCAGTCAGTTTGCCCTTTATTAAAGGATTCAACAAGAAGATACAAAGTGGTGGGAAAGTAAGCTTTGTTGGCTGCTCCTCACAGAATTGTTTGCTCCTTAGAGCTCTCTTCAGGTACAATTTGTGACAAAAGAATGGAAAGGGGAGACAGATATCTACTAGCTCCTGGTCTTCACAGGCTATGTAGACAGAGGGCAGCAGTATAGTGCCTACAGTCTGTCACCTTTTTTAAGCGCTTAATTCCATTGAAGAATGAGATTCCACACGTATGGACACTTTAAAGCCTCATAATATTTCATAAATGTACCCCCATAATTTCTTCCTCTTAACTTCTCAACCTGTTTTAAGACTATATTACTCTTTCTTTTGTCCGGGGGAAAAATTTTTCTCTCCTTAAAACTCAGTTGGCACTGTTTGAAGTTCTTGAAATCGTGGGAAGTACTTGCACTGCTCTTCATTTGTCAGTGGGCAGTTTCAGTTTCCGCTAAAAATTATATACTAACCTCCTTTTTCTTTTCCCCTGCCATGTGGTTCTACCAGTCTTTGTTGATTTGAGGGTTAAGCTGTGAAGGGCTTCTGTTTATATTAATTGTTTTGAGAAGGATTCATGAGGGTAATAGTGTTAAACACAAGCATGGTCCAGCTGATCTTCAAGAGGCAGAGACTCCAGTTTCAGGACTGCTTGTATACATACCATTTAAAAATACACCAAACACTCCCCCCTTGCCTCCCCCCATTTTATATTTGTCACTTTTGAACACTTAGACATTATGGTTTTCATTTGCATTCAAGAAACACTAACTTGTTATAATGTAAAATTTTTGAGACTGCTTTGCTCTTGTCTAGGCCAGTGACCCAAGTACCTATGAGCTGATTCAGAAAATACAGAGACTACAGAAGCAGCTTATCAGCAAGACAGGTGAAGTGATAGAGAAAGAATTGCTTCTTCAGGTACTTCAGTATCATTGTTTTGTTGTATCTTATTAACATATTTGACTTACCCTGCATTTTCTGTCTACTCAGATGTGCTTCCTGAATGTTATTTAGATGCATGACTTTAAATTTCTTTTGCATGCCCCTTAGATAGCTTTAGATGGCAGCACTGACTCACCGAAAGAGAACAATAGCATCTGATTAGTTGATTTTTATATTCTGGTTACTGGTACCTGGACAACTCTGCAAAATAAAATTAAAGGTTTGGTTTACTTTATTCATGTCATAGATCAGTCTTCAAGTCAGCGTTAGACTTTTGGAAATGCTTTTTTGTCCTTTTAAACATGCCTGTTATGGGCAGGACATGAAGGAAAATCCTTGTTTGATTCCATTTGTGCTCAGGGTGACTTTTGACAGAATGAATCCTACAGAGTTTGTGTGACTTAGATATGTTGCTCTCTGAGCCATATTTGTCTTCATGTGTTCATGCTTTTGTGCTGAACTTTACCAAAAAATAATTTTTGTGATACTTACCTTTTTAAAACTGTGTCAGATGTCCCTTAATCCCAGTGATACCAATAAAATCTATGTTGTAGAATCAAGGAGAGACTATACTCCTGTAGTGCAAACATTGCCATCAAATATAACAAAAAAGGAATGTCTTTGGGCTTCAGCCTTAGGTGTAAAACTGGGAAATTTGTCTCCTCTCTGGTGACTGTAGGGATAGTTACAGTTTGCCAGCTCTAGGTATGATTAACATCTTGGTCTTAAATACCTAATAGTCTTGATGCCTATGTTGGGTGTTGCTCAGTGGAGAGTAGAATGTGATCTGAATCCCATTCTGTCTTGAGAAAAAGCTCAGCAGATGTTATCAAGTCAGGGTTTGTCTCTCTTTATTGTTTTGTAGGAAAAAAATAGATCTGCAATTTAATCTGAAGGTGGTGTATGGTGTATTATGCCTTTGTTTGGTAAAATGTAATCTTTGTTGCATAGCACTGAAATACTGTCAGTGAAATAGTTTTTTATCTTAAAATGTGGCAAAAATAGCTTCAAATTTACTGTGCTTTACCCATGCACAAACCCAATTTGTTAAATTTTCACATCGATTCTATTTCATATCTTTCCTTATCATTAGTGTTCTCCTGTTTATCTATTATCCTTATTTAGAAGTGAAGAACTGAGATATAGAGGTATTTAGCTGCTTGCCCAAGAAAATGTCACTATACTAGCCACTGGCACAGTCTTTCTGTCTATGCAGCAGTCCTTCTATGGCAACTCCTATTTTTATTATTTTCCTAGATTTAAGTCAGACTTTGGCTATATAAAATTTAATTATTATACCTAGAATTGTTAATGAGATCTTTTGCACCAATTTCCTGTGGAACAGTGCTGAAATGAAGGTTTCCCTCAGACTGATGGTAAAGAAAAGACAAAAATAAAATGCTCAGGGCTTTATTATCAACATTTCTGAACTATTTTTTGTTTTGCCACAGAGTTTTTGAGTCCTCCACAATGACTGAAATAGGGCTCTTTCATAGCAGGGTGCAGGTAAGGAGAGGTAACCAGAGATGGAGGATATCCCCCAGCTCATTTCCTCAAAGGGCTGTATGTCCTACTGCATAGGTCATTGGCATAGGTCTCACAAGTTAAATGTACTAGCTGAGCTTTTTCTGCTAAGAGTCTGGATAACCTTGTACAAGTAATTTTATTATTATTTGGAGTGGTTTTCCTTGGTGTGATGGTAATATCTGTTTTGTAAAATGATACTCTGATACTCACTGAAGCAAAATGCTTGCTAATAACTTACAGAACTGATGCTATCATGTTCCAGACTTCTCTGGTGAAAGAGTGAGCCTGAGGAACACCTCCAGCAGAAGGAAATTAATGGGCAGCAATAATGTTAACCTTCTGTAGGGAGCCTAGTCGTATGCACCAGGATGGTTGCTTCACCAGACCCTGTTCTGGGCAGTGTAGTGAGTGTAGGGTTTGATCCTGACTGAAATATAGAATTATGGTAAACAGCAGCAATTCAGCCCCCATTTCTGGAATTTTAAATTTTTGTCATCCCAATATAATTATTCTTGCTTTAGTGAGTTTAATCTTGCTTAGTGAGTTTGCTGTCTGGTGAATATAACAGCCAGTGTTTAAGGCACTGCTCCCCTATAAGGTCTGATAATTCCTTTTTTTTTTTTTTTTCCTTTCTTTTTTAAAATTTTGGTAAATCCCCTCAAGCTTAAAGGCAATCAACATCTTTTTCTATGGAAGTCAGCTCAGTTCAGTTCAGTCTCTGCTCATTTGCAGGAGTGGGGAATTGCTGATGACTTGGCCTGTGCCTAGTTGGTGTAACAACCCCTGTATTCAGAGTCAGAGACTGCAGGAGCTGAGGGATACAAATTTACTAGGTCAGAGGACTACTGATTTCTCCGTGTTGTGTCTGCATGCATAAATCACACCTCCTCACTCTCAGTCTTCATCCACATCTTGCCCTGTGACAAGGGCATAGCCATTGCATGTATCTGCTTTGAAACGATCTTAATCTCTTGCCTGCCATACATAGCTGTTACTATATGTGTATAGTCATCATGCTGGAGAAAAGGATATTTATTGACGGTGAAGATTGTGAGTGTGTGTCTGTGATTTCTGTGTGTGAATATTATGTAACTTAAATTCCCTCACATCAAATTGTATTAATAAAATGGAGTGCAAAAAACAATGTGGATTGAGTATTGAGTATTAAAAACATCTTTGGAATTTAGAAATAACCCATGTCTGGAAATGGTTCAGCCCAGTGTCAGCAACCTGCAGTTTGATATGTTGGGTATTCACCTTGCTGCTTCCTCATGCAGAGCCATAATGTTTGTATAAGGAAAAAATAATTCCATTTGTATTGTGTGCATTGTAGTTTTGTCTTCTGTTACTCTTTTTTTTTTTTTTTTTTTGTAAATGGTCTTTTAAATAAAAGATGGTTTATGCAGGGAACAGTGTTTCAGGATGAGCTGGATATATAAATGGAAATTTTTGTTAAGGATCACTGTATATAGATTCATGAAGAAAAGCATCTGCTTACTTTACCTGTTCCTGATGTGTATTTGATTGTATCCTTTTTATTAGCTTTCTCACTATTTCTCACCTGTTAGTTCTTTAAAAATGATGCAGCTGTAAAAGCATGCTACATCCATGCTATGTGATTAAAAGAATGATTCGCTACGTTTCAGTCAGAAAATTCTGATTGCTGACAGTACAGGAAGAACCCAGCTTGACTTTAAAATCCCATACAAAAATATCTCTTAACCTGCCAGCAGGGCACATTTTTTTATCAGACATTTGCTGAGAAGTATTGAATATGCAACATGATGTATGTTGGTTTTTTTAGAGTGACTTTTCAGAGTTGAACACTTTAATAAAGGTGTAGAAAGATGTCCCATGTTATAGAAATTATTAAGCTCTTTTCTTGTTTCTGATTTATCTGTGCCCCGTAGCCACAGCATCTTGAGTTATAACCTATCAACTCTCATGTACCAAATAAGTGTGGACATCCTGAGACTTTGAAGAGTAGCTGCAAAGCAGGCAGTCATACTTTCTCCTTTAATTCAGGAATTCTCAGTTGTGAGGTGGAGTGCTGATGAAAAATGCTGTCTTAAAAATCAGATCCAAACCCACGGTCTTGAATACTTATGGTCAATAAAAATCCAATGGCATTTTTGCCAAACATAGGAAATGTTATTTCAGGGTTAGCCAACTTCCTTGTTTGAGTCATTACTTTCCTTCTGAATTTGTGCAGTTAAAAGATACAGCATCTTTCGGTTCTTTTCTAAACCATTGAGCAATACTGCAGGTCTTTGTGGAGAAATACATTGTGTGTTAACCCAGGGATTTCAGTGATGGGTGAAGGTCTTTGTGAACACATGTGGTATGAACAAAATGTGTTGTATGGCCATAAGGTATAATTATTAATAAATAAAAGTGCTCTGCTGATCAAATTCCCACTGCAAAAAAAAAAGCTTGCTCACTTTGCATGTGGGGCAAATCCCTCATGTGGCTGAAGCTCTACTGCTCTGCTGCATACTGAACAGTGATGTGGTGAACTTGTAATGTAATGTATTATTTTGTTAGAATTATGATTAGTGTGGTTTTAGGAACTTATCCCATTAAAAGTGAATTATGCACTGCTTTATTTGTTTCAAATTTAGTTCTTTCTCTTCAGAGTGAACTCTTCTAATTTGATTTTATGTCTGACTGAGCAGAATTTTATTAAACTGCACATCTTGGAACGGACAACAGTGGGAAGATTCACATTATATGTCAGTTACCTCCGTTGTCAGTCATCTCAGAAGACTGTTCATAAATGTAAGAGAGATGTGCAACCAAGATTATTTGCAGAGGGAGGCAAAGGCAAATGTATCTTGTTTAAGCCTTGCATGTAGTAGTGAAAGTACTGCTTTTCTGTACATACATATTTTTAATCACCATTGTTTTAAGTTGTCAACAATCAAAGACCAGACAATGGGCAGTCAGGATGTGATGCTTCCAGACTGTTAGCATCTTGAGCTCATAGTTGCAAAGAGTGCAAGGGCAAAAGGCATGATTAGCTCATATATCTGACTCAGAGATTACAGTCAGATAACACCCACATGTCCTTGTATTGAGCCAAGTTTTGAGCTAAGTTTCAATCCCCCCAAGAACTGACGGTCCCACTGACAGAGAGTAGGAGGAGTAGAGGGGATGCTGCTGTCTCCAGTATAAATCAGCAGAGTTTCATTTTGGATATTGTAAAATACAGGGAGGAGAGAGCGAAAGAGACTTTCTCTGTGACCTTGGGCAGGTTACTTAGCTTTTGCATGCCTCATACCAAGTAAAAAGGGAATAAAATAATTTCCAGTCTTAGAGTGGTGTTTGAATGAATATATTAGAGATATGACTCAATTCAGTAGTAACAATAGCTAGCTAAACACTCAAAATAGGCAGATGTTTTATTTCATTCGTGCTAACTTGGTAGTAGAGCTGTTCTATGCAATTTGATATGCTTGTTGCTATAGTGTCTGAACATATACATAACCATCTTTATTTGTCAGCACTGGTACTATAGTTTCATAAAGAAATCTGCTTTAGAACAGTGTGTTACCATGTGGGTTTATGCAGGCTGGCAGCTACTGAAATCAAAGTTTTCTCCCAACTAATGGAGGAGATTTGGAATTTTTCTGCCCATTTATTATCTAAAATACTATTTTTTCAATCTTGTATCATTTTTTTCAGCCCAGTTCATGAGAGCCTAGTCCTTCTGAAAATAATTTCTTTCCCTAGCTTGGCAGTTTCATGAAACATGCTTCTACTAGGTTCTTCATTGTAGTGCTCATGTAGCTTCCATTGTACATCATGTAATACAGAAAAGTGTGCTCAAATGCCCAGTAAGAGATTTTCTCATCAGAGAGCTTGCTAGGGACAATAGAATACTCTCCTATTACCTGCCTTTATTTCGATATTCTTAAAGCCCAGTTCAGTTTTATTTTAGGTATTACCTGTACATCTTAAAAATAGCTGAAGTTTACCCTCTCAAATTTGACATTTATATATTTTCACAGTTGAGTATAGATTCTACTTGGATTTGAGAGTGTAACGTACTTACATGTTACATGTAGCATAGATAGTCTTGAGTTAGGAATTTTTTTGGCAGAATTGTCTATTTTCATAAAAATAACTGCAATTCACTTCAGGAAACTAATGACTGTAGAATCCCTAAGACTCTGTTTTGACCTGCCCATTATTGTTTCTCTGTCATCTTGCCTTTAGAGAGATTTTAGCAGAGGTAGTGTGGGAGAGTGCTTTGTACGCACCGAGACTTACAGGTGAACTGTAAAATCCACTGCCAAAATACAATCCTTTCTTTACTGCTCCTTTATCATTTATATATAAAGTCACCCTTTGAAGGGATTTTTCCATCTGAAAATGAAAAAGGAAATTTTCTTTTGGCTTTTTATACTTTACTAGGACTTGGCTCTTTTCTATCTATTTCCTGGAGGATTTGACTTCCTCTGGAAGCACTGGATTAATGCCCTATCTTGTGGCGGTTCTCTCAGCCCTCAATTAAAGGGGTGAGTATATTGAGCTTTAGTCCTCTTCTGTGCTTAAAAGTACCATTCCTACTGGCAAAAAGTCACTTTTCTGATTTAGCTTATACCAGCTCTTGTATGGCAGAAGATTTGCTTGCCAGTATGATCGCATCTAATTGCATAGCCAGTAGCTGGCATAGCCATGTCAGCACAAAGAAATTGCACCACTAACAGAGAAAGCTAAGCTGGCAAAATTTCTAACCATTGTTGAAATGATTCCTGACATGGGAAAAAAAAAAGCAGAAAAATGCTGTCCTGTCCTTAATAAAAATCTAAGGGTTGTTATGTATCTTAAGGAAGAGGAGAGACAGAAACAGTACCTGGTAGAGTGTGGTTTTTGAGTTTATGACTGCAGTTCTAAGTTGGTGGCCAGAATTTCAAGGGATTTATATTGGAATATAGAAATGAGAAATACAGTAATGATTCAGGCCTAATGTTTACTTTTTGTCTTTCACCTGGGTATGAATCATAAAGAAAAACTTTACTTCCCCAGTGCCATGCAGAATTAGGCACTGGTGTGTCAAAGACACTCTGTAAGAATTGTCTTGATTTAGAATTGGACTCTGAAGAGAATCTCTGTTCTTTTTTCAAACGAAAAAAATGTATTCCCATGAACTCTGGCTGTAACCCAGTTCTGACAAGTGATGAACAATAAATATCTAATTATCAGCACAGTGTTTTGATGCATAACAGTCTACTGAGTCAGTGCCATCAAATTAATTTCAGTCCAGTGCCTTGAATTTGATTTGGAGTCTCCAGTGCAGTATGAAGTGACATATGGAGGTACTTTATGCATTGACTCATCCTTCAAGACTACTTTCTCAGGTTCTTTCCTCTTCATGCTGTCCTTTTATTTTCCTTTTCTTGTGCTTGAAATGTTCATTGCTGAGCTAGGGCTTTGATTGGGGATTTTAACTTTGTAAGTGGAAATGTTCTGTATTTTAGTACTGGTGTTAAGTTGAAGGATTAGTATCTTTTAGTGATTTTATGCCTGGCATGATGATTTCTCCATACAATTAGAGTTTCTCTAGTGCCTTTTGTTCTGACACTGATATTATTTTTCCTCTTTTTTTTTTTAAAAAGATGGTTGTGTATCCAGAAGGATTCTGTAAGTAGGGTAGAACCACTCACACTGAGAAAATTGTAGGATCATTGTGTTTATTCTCAGTGCAACTTACCTGAGCTCATACGCCATCCTGTGATGATGTAATAAATAATCATATCTCATAAACAGGCAAGATAAAGAGTCACCTGTTGAAGGTCTATTGAGGGTCTACATGCCTACCTGAAAGTTGTGTAAGCCTTAAGAAGTCAATAGGTATCTGAGGGATGTTCTGTTCTGGTCCTAGCTCTCCTCAGAAAGGAGTTGATTTCTATTTCTGCATATTTTGAATATAGTTTTTGGCACATTACTTTATTTTAGCCTTCTAATCTCAGTCCATCTAGAATTAGAAGATGTTCTATGCTATAGAAATTTACAGCGTGATAAACTGCTCTTAAAAACACACTGACATTTACATTCTTTCCCTCCTCCCACATATGCTGGAATACAAATGGAAGAGAATAAAGTCTTCCTAGGAAAATAGCCTTTTTGGTTTTGTTGGGTTTTTGTTTTGTTTTGGGTTTTTTTTTGTTTAAGGTATGTTTGTTTAGACAGGGTTTTGAAAAAGTGGGTAAGAAAGGTGCTGATCACTTTAATGTCATCAGATGAAGATAATTGGCTGCTCTTTAGAATAAGCAAATAATTTTCCAGTAAAAATAGTGCAAATATTTCTGGTACTGGAAAATGAGAAGCAAAGCAGATTACTTTGCAATCAAACAACACATTTTTGATAAAGAATTTTCTTAGTGGAAGAGTTTAATTTTTACTGAATCTTTGTGGAACTACATTGCCCTCATAAACAAACAGATTTCCCATGATAAATGGTTTTGGACAGAAGCAAGGTTCAAATTTATTTGAGAAATTAGAATAAAACATTAAAATAAATTCTGGGGATCTGCACTATTTTTAGCTGCTCTAATGTGTTTTAGTCAGAAATATTTAGAAGCCGTTTACAAAGATGATGAAGTTGCAGGTGGAGTAAAAATCTCTTAGTTTATAGGTGACAAATGTACATGAATGCATAATCTGGTTTTAAAGTTTTTTAGGAGAATTTATGTATTTACTTGAGTTTGAGCTTCAAAGAGAACTCTGGTAGGTTATCAGATGCCACCCCTCTACATCATGCAAGATTGATTCAATTACATAAGTACATCCTTGATAGATGAATGTCAAGTATAGATTTGTTTTCTCCATTCTAATACACTAATACACATACTCCCAATCCATGAATTTCAGCATGCATGAAGAGATTGTTGGCTTGAAGTATACTTGGTTTATGGTTGTGACTTTTCTCCCACACTTCTAACCTGCTGCTGTAGTCAAGCCTTGGTGTTTCTGAGAAGCAAGGAGCAGACATTATAGGCTTACTCAGCACACTGGTCCTGGGAGCCTGGGGGACTGAGTTTCACTTCTGTGTATCTTTGAGGTGTTTTAGTGAACTTTGGCAATTCATGTAGCAACTCTTTGTATCCAGACCTCTTGTAGAATGAGAAGAGAATCACTGCCCTGGCTGGAAGCAGTATGTCAGCATAAGTACATTAAAGACTTAACAGCAATCAGATACTAAAAAGAGGAGGCCATATAAGTACTCAGATTACATCACTGTTATCTGTAGTCTGCATTAGAAAAGCAGAAATGGTGATCATCAAAGTATTTTATTCAAATGTGTTGTATCTGGTTTGAACTCAGAAATCCTGAGCATGGGTATCTTGTGTCATTAGACTTAAAAATTTTGTAAAATAATCCATTCTTAAAGTTCTTAGTCAAAATTGCCATTAGCTTCAATGATAGTTCTCTAGAATAAAGCCTGAATAAAAAGTTCAGGAATTGTTCCAGTAAATAGCAAATAACTGAAACCAAACTTGTTTACTCCTCATTCCTGTATTCAGCATGTATCTGGGAAGGAAATAAATCTGCTGTGCACCCCAGGGTAAAGTATATTAATCAACCAGTTATCTTGTTAAGGGAAAGTAAATGACTTGCTGTGCTGACTGAATACATTGCAATGCACAATCTTTGCAGTGCTGTTAGCAATCCGATACTGACTGTCAGACATCCAGAAGCTGCTAGAGAAGTTAAAGTACTGGAGGAGTGCAACAACGGAGTAGAAATACATTCACGAGCTCATATTGTATAGTGTGGCCCAGAGCCAGCTGCAAATCTTTATTATTCAGGTGTACCCTTTGGCAGGCATTCTTCCACTGAGGCAAGGGTGTTCTGCTTGTCCCTCAGCAGCAAGATATGGACAATCTTCAGCATCCCATTCAGTGATGGATTATTATTTTGTATGATAGTTGCATCAACAACAAAAACCAACAAAAAAAGTTATTCTACAGGGACACTAGATTTTATCTATTTCAGATCACTTATTTTCATTCTTACAGGAGTGTGGATGGTGCTGTGGTTGAGAAAATGTGCAGAAAGATGCAGCAGCATTAAGGCTGTTTTGAGGCAGTTAGAGGCAGGCAATTAAACAACATTGTGTTGTTGCTTTTTTTGAAAAGATAATTTAAAATCGGACACATGAACACACAAACAGGTATAGAAAGAACCCTGTTTCATCAGCCTTCACTCTGAGACAGCCAGAGATGAGCTGCTGAGTGCTTGGGAGCCATGAATGCCACACAGGGACACTCTTTACCAAGTAGGGTGCATCAGTCAGCCAGTTGCTCCATATCCTCTAGGCTCAGAGCCTTCCCATGCCTGTGTTGGTAGATGTAGCTGTAATCTTAAACAGGGGATGGCACACTTGGGCACAGCAGTTGTCTTTACATAAACATTAGGATTTGCTATCTTTCCCCTTTCTTTAGTCCTGTTTCTGTTTCTTTCATTTTTAAGAAGCAGGCAAGGCAAGCTGAAACAAAACTCCTCGAAGGATAGCAGAGGGTTAGCTTTAATTACACTGATTCTAAAGAAAGCCATATATTAACACATTCATGATTTCAGAACTGCCATGTTTGTTTCTTAGATGTGCTCTTTCTTCATAGGTTCCAAAGTGTAACAGGAGACTTGTCTTCCTTCCCTGAGGTACTTGGCATATGTAGGGAAACTCTGCTATCCTATCAGAAAGATGTATGTAGGCTTTACTGCCTTGTTAGACAGGTATTTGTAGGTTTAAGTGGTGGCTTGACTTTGAGACAGCTGTTCAGAGGTAGCAATTCCAGAACACCAAAGGACTTGAAGCTAAGTGCTCTCATCTTTCAGGGAGATCTAAGGATCTACGTCAAGCAGGTGATTAAAGACATGTAGGTGCCTAACTTACAGATAGGTATTTCTAGAAGCAACTCTGCAGTTTCTCTGGCCCTTCGAGGTCATCTGTCAGATCAGTCAGAAGTAAGAGCAGAAGCTGGGTCTGCTGGGAATGCCCATCCCAGGGCATTAGCTGCAGGAACAGCAAATCATTAACAGCAGAGCCGTGATAATTCTCCTTTGATTCATCTGATTTTTTAAAATTCAAATGGCTATTGAATAGCTAAAATACATGATGTTACACTGATGTTAAAATACAGAGGTTTTAAATCAAATAGTTTACGTTTGAAGAAGATACTTTTTTTTTCTTTTTTTTTTTTTTTTCTTGAAACACTGTATATAGTAATTATTAGCCAGTGAAAGGTTCCCCATTGTTTGCCTTTTAGACTTACTCACTTAGAATATTTAGATTCCTTGTTGATAAGATTTGTATCAACCTCTGAATCTCCTCCAGGATACTTTAAGACAAGCTGCTACTAGAATGTGAAACAAAGGTTTGTTTAGATCTCTCTTCAGCCCAGCTGTCAAGCTGCAGGCACTGTGGAAATAGCTGAAATATTTACATCAATCCATGCCAGGGTAATTCTCACCTTCAAGGAGCAGCTCACTTCTCTTTTGTGTGTATGTATGTGCATGTGTGTTCCTGTTCACACATATAGAACAGGGGATAATTAATTGATCATTGTCTGCAAAGTAAAGTATAAACACTGTGATTAAATGAGCTACGCCGATTAATGATTTTATAAATCTTTAAGTCTTGTGCAATGTCAATAGTAAAAAGCGGATTGCAGCTGTTATTTCAGCAAGAGGCATCCATGGCATTTTCTTCTGATAGATTTTATCCTTGTGTCAGAGTTCAGAAGTTGAAAGGAGGGGAGGAAATGTAACCTATTTTGTCCAATGGACCTCCCCCCCCCCCTCTGTTTTCCCATACACTTCCTTAGAAAGATACAATAGTACAGGTATCTAGCAATAATAATAAAAATAATAGTAAGTTGCAATTGCACTTTAGCTGGAAATGTTTGTACTTTGCTGTTCCTGGAAGATGGTAATAATGCAGCATTCAGCTCTTACTGTTACAAAAAAGAGTCAAGGGTGAAAACCTTAGAAGATGCTCCAAGGTGTTTTTTCCTCTCTCATTAAGCTGTTTTGAAAATGCCAGTCAATTTGGTGCAGTCTGCTTTGTGCCAAAGGAAACAGATTTGCTCTTGAGAAGCATTATTATCAACTGGAGGGATAAGTCATGACAAGTTTAATTGCATTCCATCTAGACTGGTGCAGATTTCACCAAAAATGGGGAGTTTATCCCACCCTTTTCTTCAAATTGTCAGCGTTTTAACAAGAAAACTCAAAGCATCTCATGCAGTGTTAGTATTGCCACATTGTGAAAGGGCTTCAGTGCCCTGTTTCAAACCGGAATTAATTTACCCAATAAAAACCCCTCACATTAGACAGAGGAGGGTCTAGATGATGATGAAAATACAAGCTGTTCTAGGGAACTGCATGCTTGCAGAGGTGTTTGCTGATGGATGTGAAACACACAAGAAAGAGCAGGAGCTTTTGAAAAGTGTTTATTGGAAAAGTTTATGCTGCACATTTCTCACAGTGCTGGAGGCCACTTTTTTCTATTGTTATAAAATTCGTGAAGGTTACCATATGCTAATTTTTTCTACACCTCATAAAACTTTTAATCATAGATGTCCTGAGCCAAGAGCTACTGTGTTAGGCATACACATACACACAAATAAACATGCAGTTTAGACAGGTAAAATGCCTGTGACTAGGTGTGTATGTCTATGTATGTATTTAGTTCTGATTCCAGTGTTCTTTTTAACACTTCTGAAAAGGGATCACAACCCCTTAAGGATGCTCTGCTGCTGCATGGCGTCGTAAACAAAATGGCTCTGGAATTCAGCATAGCACTGACATTTTGGTTATAATGCCAATAAACAAGAAAGCCCCCTGTGACACGTTGGCTGACTTGTTTTCCTCACCAAAGCCATGAGGAACTGTAGTGTGCTTAGAGTTGTGTTGCTTTCTTCACCTTACTAATTGAAATAAGGATTTTTAGCTAGGTTAAATGCTTTGGGATCTGCCACCATAAACTACGTTGCACACTTTTGCTCTACATTTTTAACTTGTTGGGTATTTTCTTTAGCTCGATTGCTGGGAGTCAAAGTTTGGGGATTTTTTTTTTGTGTGTGGGTTTTTTTAGTAATTTGTGTGATTGAAAGGTTTTGGTGCACAATAGGATTTTTGTGGGTCTGGTGGAGAAGGCTGTTGGTGTGCAGCTATGCCAGGTAAATTTATTGAATTATCTATCTGGAAAGACAAGTTGATAAAAATGAAGAAGTTGGGGCTTCATGGCCTATTTCTGCTCTGAATACATCTTCATTAAATGTACGGTCATCCATCGTCTCTGACTCAGAATAATACCCTGGGCTAACTAATAAGCCAGGTCATCTCAGGAGTTTCCTGGTGTCATGGTGAGGGACAGGATGACATGAAATCGAGTCACATCTTTAGAGCTAATACCAGGTGCTTTGGTCTATCCCACCATTGGTGACTGCCTCCCACTCCTTGTCAAGGCAGTGAAATGCCTTGGTGTCACTTTGTGAATGTGCTGATGGTCTTTCTGATGGGGAAAACCAAGCAAATTGGGCTGTACTAGTCAGCAGCAATAGCTTCTTTTGCAATAGGATTGTGCTGGCAAAAATGATTCTTCTTTCTGTAGACCGAGCCAACTCGTGACCCCTGGGTCCTGAAGGATCAGCTGAAATTTGTCAAACATCACCCAGTTTTCTGCAGAAGAAAATTCTCAGTTCACTGTAGAGCAAGCAGGCCCGGAGGACTCTGGATTCTGGCTGACAGTAGGCAGTTAAATATAGGGGAAAGCACCACTCACCTCCCCACCCCCCACCTCCGAATTAATGAGTGAGAGACTTAGGGATGCAGAAACTTATTGTCATGGCCGAGCCTAAAGGCAGATCTGTGGGCTCCTTGGAGCTCCCCTGGAAAACAAATCTAAGACACGAAGGGCTGTTCTAAAAATAATGTGGAGTTTTATTTACGCAGTTTTTATAGCAGGTATTCACAGAGGTGCTGAAATTCTCTTTGGAATGCCTGAAATTTGACTGTAACCCTCAATCTGAGTCTCCCAGTGTGCCCTACATACACAAAATGAATGTGCCCTCATCTCTTCACCATCGGCTTGGTTTAGTTTATGCCATAAACCAGTGAAGCTTTTTGACATTATGGGCTCAGTTCTACAGTCAAACACCTGCTGAATTCTATGGGAATTTTGCTGTGGGAAGTATGACATAAAAAGCTTTGGTACTGGACTAGACCTGAACTGAAGACATGTACATCACTCTTACTCGTGAAGGATTAACAGCATGGAGTTACAGAGAGATCTGATGGATCTTCCTTCACCTCCTCAAGAAGAATTAGTGCCTTGCAGTGTGTCTGTGACTTGAAGTTCTTTTCATCTCAAGAACTCGTAACTCTGGCAAGATGTATGTCGTGACTGGAGCCTGGCATGAGCACGGAGTGGAGTGTGAAGGGAGGCAGTTTGGGACAAGCCAACAAAATCCATTTTACACATGCTATAATGGATTGACTTATTCCTGCCCAATGGGTGAAGGCTTTCAGGTAGCTTTTTCTCCAATGTCATCTGTGCAGCCACCAACAGAAATAAATGTTAACCAACTTCTGCTTTGGACAAAAGTAGTGTTAACTGACTTTCAATAGGTACCAAATAGATTAGCTTACCCTCTTGTTTTTGAATTACTGCTACACTGCTGATTATCATTGATGACTTATGATTTTCTTGTCAGTCAGGATACCTTCTCTCTATCTGGACCCATTGGGAATTATGCATTAAGGACTGCACTTGCATTTTAGTTGTTTCCAAATCAAAAAAACCCCCAAACAATATAGATCCATCTTCTGGGGATGTTAGTTGATACGCTACAACTGAAAGCTACTTTGAATATAACTCACACATCAGACAACCCTACAGGTCTTTCTACATGTTCTATGCTGTATCTGATAGCTGGCTATTTACAGGATATCTGCATGTAATACACATTGTATTGCTTATCTGTCCTTTGCATATAGCTAGAGTACTGTAGAAACCAAAATTTTTCTTTATTAATTTGCGGTTTTTTGTTGTTTTGGGTTTGGTGTTTTTTTGTTTGTTTGTTTGTTTTTTTTTTTTCCTGGGCATTCCTGATTTCCTATGTGTAGAGATAAAAGTATCTGCTGTAAGCAGTGCATTTTTGGTGGTAGTATCACCCGTATTTCTGACTGACTGGCTTACATTTACTCTGGTGGTTGCTGTTTTAAAATTAATAGAAGTGAATTGGGTTTTTTTTGTTTGTTTTTTTGCATCTTGGGGTAAAATGTCAGAAATTACAGAAATGCCAACCCGTGAATATAAACTTCTGCTGCTGAAGAAAGAAGTATCCAGGTTTTTCTTTTAACATTTTGCTGACATATGGTGCTTCTAACTCAGTGACAAATTAATTGACTAGATGTAAAAGAGATGGACAGCGCTTAGCAAGGAAGGACAGTATATGTATTATAAGACAGCTGGTTCTGCCTCTGTTGGATTATGGAAACAATATACATCGGACAGCTAACGAGTCTCTGTTGCATAAGATAGATTCTCCTTATAATAGAATTGCACGCTTTGTCTCTAAATGAGGTTATTATACACACCATTGCACAATGTTTGAAGAGCTTGGTTGGCCCTTGTAGAGGGTTAGGAGAGAAATAAATTGGAAAACAATTGCACATAAGACCTTCAATCCATCAACAGCTCCATATTTATCCAAATTACCATTACACTATTCCAAAATACAAATCTGTGACACATTCAGGGGTGGAATGTTAATACTGACCAGCCAGATTTTGACAAGGCAGATTTTTCTTTTGCTGTTGTTTTTAACTTGCAGTAAAATCTTGCTTCCTCAGAAAGAAAAGGTGGTGGTGGAAATCACTTGTAATGACATAACAGCTCTCTGCTGAGAATGAATTCTCAATTTAATTTTTGCCACTATGCAAACTTTGAATTTCAGGAGGTTTTGATTTTTCCAGAGACAAACTGTGAACAACTTAGTTTATAAGGAAGTCTTCCTCAGTAATATTCGGATTTTAAACGCAATGCTTGCAAAAGTAATTTATGATTTGAAGTGCTTCCATTTTTGGGTCCCAACTTGTGACCATTATAGTGCATTGTTTTCAGAAAATGCTCAGGTCTATAAACTCCAAACTCCTTATGCTCTTGAATACTGGACACCTAGAATTTTACATGTTCACAATAACAAGCCACTTCTGAAAATCCCGACTCAACCGCTGAGCAAGGCCAAATGTAGCAATACTAGGTGATACGATGGTACTCTTTCCCACATCAGCGGAAGAGTTCTTTGGTAAGGGTTGTAGACAGAGCTTATAAAAACTGCAGCAAAAAAGGGTCTTGTCAAAGCCAGTGTAAATAATCACCTACCCTATTTTTGTCTTCTTCAGTTAAATCTTTTGTCTGCTAGTCTGTCTCTCCAGGTACCACACAAAGATGGGATCTTGCTAAATAATGTTAAATAATAATAATCTTAGTCTGAGAGAGTAGTAACTAAAAATACTGTAATGCGCTAAGTATGAAGGTGGCTTTGTTTAGAGCTTTATTCCTCAGACTAAAACCAAGTACATCCTCAAAACGCAGTTGAAAGCGGCATTTCATTACAGAAAGTTGTAAGTGCGTTCATGGTGTGTTTCTGTTCAGACATGGCTATATCCAATTCCCACAAGTATACTGTTCCAACATGAAGGAAGAGGAGACAAATGACAAATAAAAGTTACTTGGTGGTAATTGTGCTAGTCATAGTTATTCTGCTTATACTTTCCCTTTCCCAGGGCTCCTGCAGAGAAACTGAAAGTTTGTGTATGTGCGTGTACATGTGCTTTGCAGGATTTTCTTTGGAAGAAGTAGTTCTTCTTTTGTACAGTCCTTCCCTGACATTTCTATAGCCTGCTCACATCCTGTTGAGTGAAGCTATGATCCTTAATGTAAGGCAATGTGGCTCATAAGAAGAAACACTGCAATAAGCACAGTTACTAGTAATTAATTTCCCACCCCTGAATACTCTTCCAGTAACTGTTTTATATTCTCTGTGGTAGAGTGTGCTCACTGATGACAGTGTTTAAGAGTATTTCATTCGTGGTTCAAAGTAGCTGGATGTTTCTCTTAATGAGCTCTCCCACTGCTATCACAACAACTTTAAATACCTTATGGCTAGTGAGGAAAGACTGACACACAGGCAGATTTGTTTCTGCAAATATCTTGCATTTCAGTGAGGTTGATTTCATCACAGGTTTTGCTGCTGCTATAATAGTTTTATAAGAGCTCTTCCTCTTGTCTTTTTGTTAGGAAAAGGAGAAACTCTATGTGGAATTGAAGCACATCTTGGCCCGGCAGCCTGGGCCTGAAGCCGCAAAACAGTTGCAGCTCTACCGGCACAATCTCCGAGAGAAGACTAAACAGTTGAAAGTAAGCAATGCCATTTTGTTCTCTTTTTAACAAACTAGTGGGAATATATTGAGAACCCTGTTTTAAATTCTTGTTATTTCTCTTGCAATGTATACATGTGTGTTAGACTTGCAACTTTTATAGGGATGACAGAAGTAATCTGTCCTAACCCCTTGTCACTAGAAGGGAGGATTTCCTGGTTCTGAAGACATCTTGTAGGAAACTTTGAAAGCATGACATTAAGAAGTGATTCTTTGATAGAATAAGCTGATCCTCCCTTGTTCTTGCCTGCATGAAAGATCAGTCTCTGCAGGAGTTCATCTACTTCTACAGCTTCTCTCTTTGTTGAAGTCATCATCTCCTGTTCACTGCATCATAATCACGTCTATACTAACCATGAGGAAAAAAATGCAGGAGCAGATGGGCCCTTAGGAAACAAAGAGGCTGTTATGCAAATCTTAGCTTTCCGTTGAGAAGAAAAACAATGTAGAAAATGTAAAATAGAAGCCAAAGTTTAGCTAAACTGAATGTGATTTGAAGTTTTCCATACGGTTCCCATTTGTCCTTAATGCAGTCAATTGCTACTGTGTATTTCAGGCACAGTATGCTGTAACACAGTAGCGTGCATGCCATTTTGTGGTGCCAGGTCAAGTTATTCTCCTTCTTAACGAAGGAAAACACACTGTGCACACTCGTACTTTCCTTAAAGTTTACTGATTCACATGAAAGCGGCACTGTATTCATATTTGCGCTGCCTGGTACTACTTTGCCTGTGTGGATTGAATTGCTTCACATAACAAAGTGGATCCCTGTGAATATTACCCATTATTATTGAATAAATTCCTGCTTTATTATTTTTTAAAACCTTAATTTTGGGTTTTCACCCAAATTTGTGTCCCAGAACATTAAGAGCTAATGTATGTATTAACACCATTCCCATAATGCTTGGAGCATATTTTACATGTTTTATTGTTGTTAAATGGTATAGACTTAATTTTGTAAATTGTCCTTAAATGAGCAGAGGTGATCAAATGAAACATCATGATAGAAAATGAGATGTGGTGGAAAACCGTGATGTCTTATATCATCAAATGTGAAAGGAAAAAGTGCTTCTAAAAGTACTAACTTATGTATAAGTGAAACTAACATCTGTTTCTGCTTTTTGCCTTTTGTTTGTTAGGTTTTGTCCTCAGAATTGAATATGTATGAATCACAGAGCCAAGAACACAAACATGAAATTGAAAGACTTGCCAAGGAGCTTCTGAATGTGAAGAAGAAATATCTGGCTCAGAAACGCAAAGAACAACAGGCCAAGTATGGGAAAAGAACAGTTTTATCTACACAATTTTCTGCATAAACTTGATTTTCTTTAGAACCTGCTTTACCCTATTGATCAGATTGTGGCCAGATTTGACTGAGGGGATATACTATTGTTGCCTAATTTTCCTGAATGTTATCCTTCATATTACTTCAGTCTGGTCTAGATTTACCATGATCTTCAAGGCCTAGATTTACTGTGAACATTCAAGGTCAGACTAGATGGGGCTCTGAGTAACATGATCTAATTTGCAGGGACTCTTTAAAGGTTCCTTCCAACCCAAACTATTCTATGATTCTATAATTTGACGTGAGAAACCAGACACTAATCTGTGTCCCCTGGGCACCATCTCATTGATATGGATAATTTAACTGGACTGCAGAACATGCCACAACATCTCTGCTGGATGTTCTTGTCCTGTCCAGAGTAGAGAGGGAGAATCACCTCCCTTGACCTGTTGGCCATGCTTCTTTTGATGCAGCCCAGGATACAGTTGGCTTTCTGGGCTGCAGGTGCACATTGCTGGCTCATGTCCATCTTTTCATCCACCCAAGTCCTTCTCCATAGGGCTGCTCTCAATCCCTTCATCCCCCAGACTGTATTGATACTGGGAGTTGTCCTGATCCAGGTGCAGGACCATGCACTTGGCCTTGTTGAACCTCATGAGGTTCACATGGGCCAACTTCTCGAACCAGGTCTCTCTAAGTGGTGTCCCATCCCTCGGGTGTGTCAACTGCACCACTCAGCTTGGTGTCATCTGCAAACTTGCTGAGGGTGCACTCAGTCCCACTATGTGTCTATGTCACTGATGAAGATATTAAACAGTATTGGTACCAATACAGACCCCTGAGGACACCACTGGTCAGTGATCTCCATCTGGACATTGAGCTGCTGACCACTACCCTCTGGATGTGACCATCCAACCAAATCCTCATCCACTGAACAGTCCACCCATCAAACCCATATCTCTCCAGTTTAGAGACAAGGATGTTATGGGGGACTCTATCAAAGGCCTTACAGATGTCCAGATAGATGACATCTGTAGCTCTTCCCCCTGTCCACTGATGTAGTCACTCCATCACAGAAGTTGGTCAGGCAGGACTTGCTAAAGCCATGCTGGCTGCCTTGAATCACCTCCCTGTCCTCCGTGTGCCTTAGCATAGCTTCTAGGAAGATCTGTTCCATGATCTTCCCAGGCACAGAGATGAGGCTGACAGGTTGGTTGTTCCCAGGGTCCTCCTTTCTACCCTTTTAAAAAATGGATGCAATGTTTCTCTTTTATGAGTCACCAGGAAGTTCACCTGACTGCCATGACTTTTTAAATAGCATGAGAGATCCTCAAGCATTTTGAGGACCTCAGTGCATTTTACAAGTTAAAATTGTAATGAAACAGTATCTAATATGGGGGACAACCTTTCTTCAAGTGTCAACTACATAGTCCTGGTGTAAGAATAATGTCATTATTTCCAAAATGTGGTAGTTGTGACTGATGAATATTCCCTTTTGGTGGCAGATATTATTGCCAATGGTTGCAGGGAAGAGCATTCTCCAACCAGTTCTTGTTTCTTTCCTACCTCCAGATGGAGGAGAGTGAGCAGTGCTGAGTCTGGCTTTGTCAGGTGTCTTACTCTTTTGATGGTAGAGCCTAAGAACTTTCCTGTAGGTAATTATTGTCTCTCCTTAACTAGTAGCAGTTTGATGGCACCTCCCTGCTACTCCCAGTCCACAACTGAGCATTCAGCTGCTCCTCTTGATTAAAGGAAAATGACTAGCATCTTAGTTGCCCAACTTGTGGCTCATTAAAATGACCTAATTTGCAAAGTCTGAGAGATGAGACTATTCTGATAATGAATCTCCAAGCTGGGACAACAAAATTATTAGTCACTTCTGAAAATGGGGTTATTTACTTTAAAGAGAAGATTCTTACATTTCTGCAGTTAGATGACATGATCTGTTACCAAGTTTTCCTGTGTATGCATTTTGTCTTTCCACCCCTTTCCATCCTCAGCCTGTCCCTTCCTCACACACTAAAGCCAACAATTCTCTACGTTGCGGAATATAATTCAAAGCTGCCTGGATCTATTTATTCCTTAATCATATTTCAGCCAGCAAACAGTTTTGATGACTAAATTAGCAAAATTGTCAGTGATAAACTGTGACTTTTGTCCATCTGAAAATCACATAATGTTTAGAATTAGAAATAATTGTGCAGTGCTAATGGCCTTCCTGGAGCTTTAGGATCAATATGTGAGGCTACCATAACGCCTGATAATCCATTTCCAGCAGCTAAGTATCCTCTTCACAATAGTCTTAATGTTTCTATTTTGGGCCCTTGCATCATGTTTTTTTCTGTTCCTCAGATGAGAATAAATTCACCCGTGTTTTGTTGTTATAGCATACCTAGAATTAATTCCTGTCATAACTGTTGAAAAAAACCCAGCTTGTTAGGGGCATAACTTCTTTAAAGTAAAACAAAAATATTGTGCAAGATGATGGTGACTGAACTTGGGTCTGGTAATCATATACAGTGAATGGAATTTTGTGTTGCAGGTCAATTAGTGCTGGACTCATCACATTGTTTATAGGTTTGGGATAGATATCCACCATTAGTGCATCTTTTTGCGTTGTTGTTCTTGTAGGCAGGCATGACTGTATTCCAATGAGCATGGTGTCTTTGTGACATATGTGTTTTGGAAGTACATTCAGATGCTGTTAGTGGTGTTCTGCAGGTTGATAGCATCTCATTGCTCCCACATCAGGCCCAGAAGCTACCAGCAAGTCAGCCCTGACCTGCGCTTCTCTTGTCTTTGTGGCAGCCAAGAGGTGGCCACAAAGAGGCCCAGGACGCTGGGCTTTGCTCTCCTCTGCCCCTCATTGCTTTGTTCTCCAGTCCAACCTGTTGGACTACATCCTGCTTTGAGGAATACACACACCTCAAGGCATAACTAACTGTATATCAGTCCTGGATAGCTGCAGCTTCTGTAATCTCTAGACTGCGCTTAGTGTTGCCCAGCAGCAGTGCAAAGGCAATAACCTTGTTGTGAATCCTTCCTTCTCCAAACTGCCAATTGTGCAAGACATGTTTTTTGCTTTCTGCAATAGAGAGAGCCTGTTGTGCAGCCAGATACTTTCTAGAGGAGTCCTTCACTCCTGACATACAGCCATTCCACAACGTTCCTGCCTTGGACTGGGCTGGACAGGCACTGCCTGGTGTGTAGATGCTAGCCAAAGAATTGGGCCATTTGATCTGTACAATCTCAGGTTGCTCTAAATCCCAGCGGACACCAGACCACCGACTTGATCACTATGATGTTAACATCATGTCTGAAATAAATGTGGCTGGGTTTGCTAATAAAAAGAGGATGCTGTCAGGACAATAGCATTAATAGCATTATTGACTACTCTGGTATGAAAGAGAATTAATACTCTCAGATAACCTCATACAAAGGTACCATCTAAAGCTTTTATTGATTTGCACAAGATAACTCTGATTTGTGATTTAAAGTCTTGATACTGAACTAATGCACCTTTCCATGGGATGCTGAAGGAATATGAGTGACAACAAGAATTTAGCTTTGTGTTCAAGCTGAAATTCCAGTGTTTAAGATTTTGGTTGTGAATTTGAAATCCTCTTTTTCTGCTCTTTGATTCTGAATGTTCTTTCCCAGATGTCATAGGCTTTCTTTTTCTCAGTCTTCCCATTCTTTTCTTCTGCTTGCACACTTTCTGCTTCCCTACTTTTCCTAGTTGCTTCTAGCACCAGGGTTCCAGTTTGACCTTGATAAGGATTGTTGAGAAAATATGAAGCTTAAATCCACACCAGAGACCTGATCCTGCAGTCCTATATATGTAAATAACTGCACTGAGAGATGTCGGTAGCAACTCGGAGCTTTTGCATGTGGCTGCTTGCACATTAATTCTGCATAATATATTACAGTATTTGGCTGCATAGAGTTTTCCATACTGATGAGCACATCTGTTGGCTGTCTCCATGGGAGCATGAAGAAAGAATGAGCATGGACTCTGGATCATTTTCTCTCCCCAAAGTTGGAAGCCCAATAGTGAGATAGGATGAGCCCTCTAAATATAGCATGTTAGTTTTTAGTGCTGTCAGCTGGCACATCCATTAGTGCTATATTGATACAATTAAAAACAGTTATATATGGTTTTCATGGTTAAGTTCATCTATGCCATCTTTTGCCTATTCTCCCACCTCCATATGGGTTAAATTTGGAAAAGGAAGCTTAACTAGTCATCCTACAGGTTTCTCTGAACTTCCTCCTCTCCCAACACAGTTATTTAGGGACGAAGAGAGAAGTAGTAATTCTAGGAAGTGTTTTCTTTTACTGAGGATGGAGAAAGGGTACTAATGTGACAAGGCTAGATTTTGCAAAAGCATGGTTGCACTCACGTTTGTGTCTCAGTCTCAATGACTGTAAAATAAAAGTAATGTCACTGACCTTCTCTGTAAAGCCTTGAGACCTCTGTTGTTATGATAAACTAGTACTTCATAATGCTTCACTTGGTTAATTCTAAATATCTCAGGACCTTTCTCCGAAACCTCCAGATATATCACAGTGAGTTTGATATGCTGCCCTTTATATTTGTTGTGCTGTGCTTACGTCCCCAACCTCATAAGAGTGGAACCAGCTAACCCTTGTTCCCTCCTAAGGCCATCAAATTCAAACCCTCCTGGGTCCTCCGATGCAGCAACTTCCAGGGGCTGTCAGTGCACTCACAGCACACTGTTAGTTTTCTGCAAATGTCACAGGCAGGGTAATTATCACTAGAACTTTGTTAAAATGTGAAGACAGATCACATCATTCATTAAAATTCAACAAAGAAAAAATATCTCCCTTTGATGAATGTAGCTGTTTGTTTGAAAACAGGCATATACTTGCTAGAATGAGGTGGTGATTAGAAATCTGAATTCACAGTGCTCAGGTACAAACTTACTCTAATGAGGTGCTCTGACCATTTTGGGGAGTAGCATGAGGAAAGCTCATTTAATTCTGATTTTTAATAATTCCAGAAAGCATCAGTAGTCTTGTAATTAGATCCAAACAGACACTTAGTCTTGGTGGTTTAGCCTAACAGGCTTTAATCAACATTTTTTTAATGATCACTGGATAGGTGGTTGCATCAAAGAAACTTTGGAGGACACAGATTCCCTTAGTTTGTAAACATCATTGGGCTGCAGAATGAAAGATGTATATTCCTTTTCTTTGTTTCTATTTAAAGGGAGAAGAAGCGATTCTTGACTGACAAGGAGCCTGAGCTTCCATGCCACAGGTCTGATGTTCCTCGCTTCACCGGAGGCGGCTTTGCTCTCAGCAGACCCCTTCCCAAAATTACAGCTTAGGAATGGACTCATCACATTCCCATTCCCAGTTTCTTGCTAAACTCTATTTGTGCTGACTTGTTTGAGAAACTGTAATTTTAAAAGAAATTCAGAATCAACTTTGCCTCTGAAATCATTGTATTGCCTCCAGGAAAAGGCATTTAATAGTAGAATTTACATAGTTTTGATTTACAAACTGTGAACCAAATCTGCCCATATGATGCCAGCAGAAGCCTACACTGGTGTAACTGAATACTGGAGACCATGCAGATATTTCTTCAATACTGTGTCTCTATTTAGCACTGTAACACTACAAAATGCCTTAATACGTAGTTATTTCCCTTTATCTACCTCTGTTGTAAGCACTCCATTTATCTTCTGACTCAAAGCACCTGAAAGAAATGAGAAAACAGAAAAGAAGAAAAATTAATAGGCTGATGTTTAAAGCCCTACTGAGCAAATGCAAAATTAACAAGTCTTAACTTAGATGTATACCTGTAGCAGTTCTTTGTGCATGTAGTATATAATAGGGTTTATGCAGTGTTTGTTACAGTTGTTAGTAAGATCAAGGAAGTTTGTGGCCACAATGTACATTATTAAGAATGTGATTTTGTTTACTCTGGTAGACACAATGTGACATAATTATGTCTGTGCAGTTTGGGGGACTGTAAACACTGACTGGGACATGCTGTTTGCCCACATAAATCCTTCCAAGCTATTCAAACTTGGACCTAAAACACAGCCAACTTTACTCTTTAATTTCTAGACACTTGGGCATTTTTGTAACTTTCAGAAATTGTTTTTGTAATACAGCAGGAGCCCTCCAACCTTTTCAGCCAAAAGAGATTTAATTACCATTCATTAACAAGTGAAATAACAAAGTCACGGCATGAGGTGCTGAAGTATAGAAAACTTTCAAGCTGTAAAATAAAATGTTTTGAAACTGATTTGTACATGGAAGCTTTTTCCCAGCCTGGGGGATAAAAATACTTGTCCAAAGAGATATACTGATAAATATTTCACATGCACAAAAAAAAACCCTTTGCAAAGATTTTGTTCTTTCCTTTGGTGGAATACATAATTAAATATTAAAGCTACTGTGGGAAACTTTTAATGGAAGTGTTTAATTCAAAGGAATCAAGTTAAATACGACAGGGATCTACTTTGCTTTTACACTGGGGACCAGAACACTTAGCCATCAGATCCATTGTATTTTTCTTTTGTTCCCAAAATAGCTATTATTGCTTTTTCACTGTCAAGTGCATTATGCTAAAGTTATCATTTTAGGGCAGTCATGCTGTCTGAATCTTGTCTTTTGTGTACCTGACATGTCCTTATAGTTAGAATAATTGAGAATAACTGACATGGGCACTTGAGTTTGATGGGATCTCAAGTAGCTTTTACTGAAGCTTATAAAAGCCAGTATTTGTTAAGGTCCTGAGTATCCAGCCTGGAGCTGGACTCTGCTGTGCTTACTGATACTGGAAAGTCATTTTTACTGAAATAAATAATCAAAGTCACATTTATTAATTCACATGAATGAGAGGCACAGTTAGACTACTCGAACACTATCACACTGTAGAGAAGCAACTTATTTATTAAACTCTGTATGTACAACATACCTCCTAACTTATCCAGAGGTAATCCAAGTCTGTGTACATCTTTCTCTCTCTTTGTTATCAGTGTTTAGGAGACAAGGTGTTACAGTGGTCAGAGCAAAGGAAAGGGAGCCAAGCAGATGGAATCTGTTCCTTAATTGCATATATTTTTATGAATACACTAATACAGATTATTTTCTATCTTTAGATGTACTTAATAGTAGCTTGCATTGCACAGATTGGACTATTTTTAGAGTAAGAAGCTCCATCCATAAATGATTCTTGACTTGAGTTTTCCAGTTTCTAAAATGGGTAGGATAGTATTTGTCTAATGACTTGCAAAGGTGAATTCACTTATGTCTAAGAAGCAATTAGTCTTCTAGATTAAAAAAAAAATCAACATAGAGAAGTGTAAAAAAAATTGTGATTTTCTCATACAATACTTTGTTCTAGTCTGAAAAGCTGCGAAGGGAATACAGTAAATTCCACCTACAAAGTACAGGAGCTTTTACTGTGTCCATCCACAACTTCAGGCATCCAGATGTGAATGTGTTGGCTATTATCTCCAGTTCTGTTGCATTATTTACTTACTACTAGAAAAACTAAATTCATAGGTTAATTTGGAAAAGAAAAAAAAAAAGGGGGGAGGGGGGAAATAGAGTCATCAAATTATTGCCAGTAACTTTCAGCGTAATCAGGAATAGAATAACTGCAGCCAGCTTAATTTATAGTGCTAGAGAGTGTAAACTATTTCTGAGTTCATATAATAGAATGGATTAAAGCATACCAAATCTGTTCCCCCCCTGGTCTATAAAAGTCATGGAGCTTGAAAAATTGCTCTGGATGTCTATGAACCCAGCTGATGCTGAGGTGCTTTTAGTGTTCAAGGATTTGGCTTGCACAGCAGGGAAAGGCAGCGCGTTAATGAGAGTATCATTTGTTCAGTCACTTCTGCATTGTGAGCAGCAGCTCTGAAGTGCTTCTCCAAGTTTTGTTGCAGAAAAATGTTAATTGAATTCCAGTCTGTGCAAGATGTAAGCCTAGAAGCAGGAAGCATATCTTTAACTGCTTGTTCTTGTAAAGATACGTGAAAAGATGGAGGCGAAGGTCTATGATCCATGGTACTTAAGTTAGAGGAAATCTTCCTTCAATTTAATTGGTTTGGATTGGAGCTGTAGTAGCTTACACAGTAAATCTATCCTGGACTCTTTTTCAGTGAGCAAAGTATGTAATATTGTTCATTTTCAGAGCTCTTGCAATATATAGATAATTTTAAAAGTAACTTCATATCTAACAAGCTCTGATCTTGTCTGGCAGGTCTGTATTCGGTGTATTGTACAAGCAGGACACAAACCAAACACTGTACACTGAATTTACCAAGTTCAGAGGCAGGAGCACGACCCTTCTGGGATTACCTGTCAGCTACCAGAGACATGGAACAAGAATCCAGTCCTTAATTTACATTTGCTTTGTGAATTCACAGCAGCAGGAGCACATACTACACACCCAGTAACATGTCCTGCTGCTGTAAATCTTGAAACCCTTTGCATCAACAGCAGTGAAAAAGCAGGTCACACAGTGGGCTTTGTTGTGTCGAGAGCTACAAACTCCAGAGCAGGTTGGGCAGGCAGAAGGAACAGCTGAGACTTGGCACCTGCAGACTCTTACCAGCACCACAGAGCAGAGGCTTTGCTGAGTAGAGCCACAGGTGCTGAGCCCTGGGGCACGAACGGGCCTTAGGGGCCCTGATCAGCTCCACCTGAGCCCAGGGGCACCACTTAACAAGCTCAGCCCTGCAGGTGAGTTTTTTGTGGTTTTGGTTTTTAGGGAGCAGTTGGCCCTTCGCTGCAGTCTGACAGCAGGACATAAGAACAGTTTTAGTGCCATCTTCAAAGTACTTTCAAAGACCAAGTTGCTACAAGGTAAAGAGGGATGCATTGTGCGGGTAAAGGGGCTGTGGGTGTTGAAAGCCCAGGTGAACAAGAGGAAAGGTTTCCCTCCCAGATCCTGTGAACAAGAAACTGCTCCAGAGGTGTTCAGCTGCATGTCCCAGAGCACTGCCTGCAGGTGGGTTGCTAGTAACTAAGTGCACAGTGCCAGATCTCAGGCTGCTGTTTCATAGCCCTGTGTTAGAGTGAAACTGTTGTGCCCTAACAAAGTTGCAAGAAAGAACAGAGAGAAATAGATCTTTGACTTAATCTCTATCACCTTGTGAAGATACCAGAGGGTAAAGTCAAGAAGAGAAGACAGGCAGCAAAACCAGTGTTTTGCATCTCTGAAGCGTTAATGACTCTTCCTGAAAGTTAGCCCATCCCAACTATCTTTACCAAAATTAGAGTCTCTAAATCATGTACGTTTGTACTTAGGCACTTTAGCAATTGAGTATTATTTTCCTAGCAGGTGGTTTAGCTGTTGTGCCATCTCCTCTAGCAGAATGTATTTTTAGTGTGTTTCTAAAAGCAGGAGCTTGATTTTGATGCTCTTTCTGTTCCCTACTTGGGCACTTTTTAAGCAGCCCCATGCAGATCAGCCACTTGTGCTGTTCAGCATACAGAAAGATGTCAGGATCTCATCCCATGGGCTTCGCAGAACCACAGAATCATCTAGGTTGGAAAGGACCTTGAAGATCACCTTGTCCAACCGTTCACCTAGCTTCCAAGCTTCCTTGAGGAACCTTATTTTCCGAGGGGAAGGTGAAGCTGTGCCTGTGGCACACATGGGTGTGGGGGCGTAGGGCAGGATCTGCAGGACATGCTGCGGGTGTCTGAGGTCAAACCCCCTGCCTGCTCTTCTGCTCAGCCTTACCCTTCAGCTTGCTTTCCCTCTGAGTTGGAGTATGTATGTGGATTTATTAAAGTGATATACTTTTTAAATCCCTCTGCTGATCTCAGTGGGTTTATATAACCTCATCACAGGTGTATGGAGCCACCCAGACAAGTCAGTATGAGTAAGGCTGTGGGAATGCAGCTCTGGGGCTGGAACAGGTTCCAGACCTGTTGAGAGCCTCCCCTGGCCTTTGCTGCCTCTCAGCTGGTGAGCACAGGGTGCTGAGCTTTCTCTTGGGGCCTGCTCTGCCTTCAACAACCTGATCCCTGCAGGAGCAAGGAAGTTTGGAGGTGAAGCTGCAGTCTTGCCCTCAGCTCACTCCAATGTGAAGAGGCTGAGTAGGGCTCTCCAAATGTTGAGCAGCTGGTGTAATGTGGCCACCCCCAGGTTACGACCTACTCTGTGGCTGTCTCACAATGCAGCCGCAGTGTGGTGCTCATCTCTCCTGCAGCACCTCCTCTGAGAGGGCAACGAACACAAATGTGTAAGTCATGGCAACTTGTGGAACTGGTTCTTAATCAGAGGGTATTTGTGGATTTTCTATTTGGGATCCTTCTTGTCTTAGCTGGAGTGCTTTCAAGGTGACACCATGTTTTCAAGGAGGTACTGCGTCCTCCAGGGATGATGAAGGGCTGTCAAGGCTGACCTTGTCATGGCTAGCCAGAGCTTTCTCCTAACAGTGAATTTCCTGGTTCCACATCCTATGCTGGCTTTAAGGGCAGTCTTGTTCCCTTTTTCCCTTTCTATGAAGCCTAGACCAGCCATTTTCTTTATTTTTACTATTCTTTATTATTTTTCAGATATTGTCAGGTTTTTTTTTGGTGTTTGTTGTTGGTTTTTTTTTTAAGCTCTTCTGCTTACCTAACATCCAGAGAGAAAAAAAGGCTGCAAAGATTGTTCTGAAGTATGTTATTTTTGCAGGCTGGATCTTGGCAGATCTGAGTTTCCCTCCAAGATGGCCAGAAGCCTCCTTTTCTGGTGTGGGGCACTTTAATCTGTCCAGGTGTGAAGTGGATATAACAACTATGCTTTCAGCCAGTCTTGACTATTTAAACTTCACAGTTCTTCACAGCAAGAACCATTTCTCAGGGCTTTTTTTTTTTTTTTTTTTTTTTTGGCAGAAGACTAAGCAGTAATTTAAAGCCATTTTAATCTGAAATGAGAATCTACACAGAGTTTGAATGTACTTCAAGTGAAGTATGTATTTGCAACTTTTATTGATACCTCTTAATTTTCCGAGTGTTCCTGTAGAAACAAGGTATGTTTGCGTAGCAGCAAAACGTGCTGATAGCTCGGGTTCATTGAGAGCTGTAGGCTGATTAAACCACTCTCACTTAGTATTTTTGCTTTTTTTTGGGATCAGCACTGGAATGCAGGTGATTATGTTTTCTGCAGGGAAGAATGGTTAAAGAAACTGGTCAGTATGTGCTCCTGTCTCCCCTCCCCTGGAACACCCTGAAATTTTGTGCTGAGCACAGTGTACCTCTGGAGGAAAACCACATGTTTTGTTCAAAACATTAAAATAGTAAAAAAAATTTCGAGTGCTGTGTTCATCTCCTGTGGGAAAGCACAATTTTCTAGGACTGCTCTGACATTCTTGTGATCACAGGTGATCATTGCCAGAAGCAACCCTGTGGCAGCTGAGCTGCAGGAATTGACCACAGGTAATTGGCCAGATTTTTAGCTGACCCCAATTGCGGAGTAAAATGTGTTTGCTTAAACCATCTTTGTCACTTCAAATGAAAAGGTGCCTGAAGCAGTAGTTTAAACAAGCCTGTTTTACTTTGCAATCAGGGCAGGCTATGAGCAAATACATGCTCAGTTACTGCATCTCACTTGAAGGGTGGTAACCTGCAAATTTGTGAACATCCTCAGAATTTCTTGGGTTTGCTCTGCAAAAGTTGTGCCTCATTGCAGCCCCCTTTGATGAAGGATGTGCAGAGGCACGTGGTATGGTTGAATGGCAGGTCAAACTCTGGGGGCTGGCTGAGTAATAAATGTTCTCAACTCCAAGTCCCTGTTTGAGCTACCCTCATCCCCTGCAATTTTTGTGTTATCGTTCAGATGTATTCTCTCTTGGCGGGTTAGGAAAACTCATCACTGGAGTTTTATTTTAACTGAGTGTACACAAGTCTTCCAGAAATTACCAAGTCCCTTGCTGATTCAGATGCTGTAGAGGAAAAAGAGAGGCCAATCTGAAATGTCTCAGACCAACCTTCTTTCACAGCCCTGCGTTGCTTTATTTGCTTAGTGGTGAGCTATTTGCTAAGTCCTGATGCTTGCACCGGTCCTGAATTTGGAGCAGCTTCAATAGTCAGCTTTTGCCAAAGTTACCTTCAAAATTCCTTAAAGCAACCTCTGTTGTGGTTTTGGAGTGGATCCTGTTGTCCTTGTTGCAGAAATAAGGGTTTCAATTGGTATGAAGCACAGCAGACGAGTTAAAGCTACCTGTATTAACCGGAAGAAGTGAGCAATTAAGTGAACTTTGGTTACAGAAGTCAACAGGTCTCTGCTTGAGTACATTAGCTGAGGGTTTAGTGTATTTCCATTTGCATCTCATCAGATGAAATTTTTTCTTTGCTTTTAATTTGATGTGTGCTTACTGGATCCAAGTCTGATATTTTTTTTTTCCTCTGACTTTTATTATTGATATTGAATGTTCATGGGACACAAACCATTTCCAGGCCAATTCCTGTCCCATGGTCAGTAATACAGGATAAGCCGCCTGATGCTCTGGATGGATACACTGGGGGTCTTCCTCAGAAATGAGGTGCTTCTGTTTTACAGGAGTGTGGGGGCTCTGGTGGGGGGGTTTCTGGTGGGTTTAGCTGTTGGTAGACCCCATGGTGGATCCTGCAGTGGGGAGGTGCTAAGGGAGGATGGGATGTCCAAGAAACTACTTTGGTATTCAGCCAGTGTTTGAACACATGCTCCCCTCCACCTCTGCAGCTCACACCCATCTCTCATGGTGTGGGGAGGTGTCAGAACGATGTGATTCATAACCTTGGGAGAAGTCATATTTCTGGTGGCAAACCTGATTTTTGCCTGTCTAATACAGGACAGATGACTGTCCCCACATGGAACCAGCTGGTCCCTGCATGCCCAGCTCTGGTGGGGAGTGCAAAGGCAGGATGAAGCAGGGGATGAGCTCTGTCCTTCTCCAGCCAGCAGCAGAGCTGGCACCAGGATACTCATGCCCAGGGCTGTGTGCTCTGCTCCTTCTGCATGGGAACAGAGGCCTGTGGTTTCCAGAGCTGTTAGTGCTTGCGAAGGGTGCACGACTAAAATTCAAATCGGGTGATATCAAGGGGAATTGCATGCCAGCATCGCTTGGCTGATCAAGAGATTCACCTTGCGCTCTTGAGGGATGTGTCATGTAATTTACTTCAGGCTGAGGGATAACTGATTTTTCTTTCCTATCTGCTCTAGTGCAATCTGGCAACAAACTACCCAAACCCTCTGTTGTCTGGTGCATCTCCCCTGTCCATTTCCTTTGCTAGCAGCATGCAGGTTTCTGCTGGGCTTTGATCAAGTTTTGCAACAGGGGCCTTGCTTTCTTCACTTTCTTTTGTTCCACGTGCTGGCAGTTCTGGTTTCCTCAGTATCGTCCCATGTCCCAGGGCTGCACCTGCTTTGTCCTTGGTTGACTCCAGCTCCTAAATTGATGCATCCAAACAGCCCGGGGTCTGCCTGGGGGAAAAGTGGTGACGCTTGCTGCTGTACCACGGGGTCTGGCCTCTGCTTTCATCCAGGTACTTGCTCTGCCTGGGTTGAAGCTGAATTTGAGGAAAGAAGAGAAGCAGGAGGTGATGGCCATGTGTTGCCTTTGGTGCCCTGAAGGCACTATGGGCAAGACAGACAGGTCACGGAGGGTTTTTCTGTTGGAGATGAGGATGGGAACCTGAGACCTCTAGTGCCAAATCTTGAGCTGAAATTCACCTGAGCACAGCATAGAGTAGTATTGGGGTCTGTGTTACAGGCCTGTGTCCTGGCACCAGAAAAAACAGATTTCTCATGCTCTTGTGATACTGTAACCTGCCCGATTCCCTCCCATCACCTCTGCCCACAGCCTGGTGCATGCATGGACAAATCCTCCCAGGTGAGCTAGGTAGGGCTGCTTGCCCATTTTTCAGAGATCCCCTATCCTCCCCTCTTCCCCCAGCTCACTGGGAGAGGCTGAGTTTGCTGAGCAGCCAGTGGGTTTAATTAAACATGTCATGAAGTGCAGCTCTGGGAAAGGCTTCCCCCAGGGCTGCGGTAGCACAGGCTGCTGGCCTTGGGAAACTGCTTTGTCAGCTGCCTGATGGGAGAGCTGTCAAATGGGTTTTACTGGACTCTTGGAAGAACAATAAGACTGAGTTTGGTGATCTATCCTTCAACTAGGAAATGTTGTTGTTTATAGCACAGTCCATATAGCACTATGCTGTGGGCAAAATGTTGCTCAGGGAGCAGGGGTGTGTTGGGAGCTGAGATTCTTGGGGTAGATGAGAGGCTGAAGTGTTGTCCCTAATTTGAGCATGTGTTACCTTCATCCCTCTCCTCTCCAAGCACCTGTAAGGCAGAGGAATGCAGAAGTGTGTTACCATGCAAGGCTTCCAAACCGTGGCTTGCCTCTTCCCTGATCTTGCCCTGGGCCTGTGCTGAGGCTGGAGAAGGGCACTGGGAATAAAGGTGTTGGGTTAATTGCCTGCTCAGAGAATGACTCTTGCCTAGGATCATAACATGCCATCACCAACAAGTTATTCACCTGGCCAATGCAAAGCCCGTGAGTTCTGCTGAGCTTTATCTGCCCATCAGATTGTCCAGGGAAACATCTCCACCCACTGTTCTCTGGTTCAATGGCACTGCAGTAGACAGTGAATTTCAGGGACCACATCTGGCTCCAGATGTGATGAGGTCTGTAACAGTCTTTCAGCATTTTCTAGCACATTCCAGATGAAGACTAAAAGGAATGGGGCCGACACTAACCACATCATAACAACCCTGCTCAGGAGAGATACCCACATCACATCTCGGACAGGTAGCTGAAAGCTCAAGGTGATTTCTTCCCAGTCAAGTTTGTGACAGAGTCCATCAGAGAAGTGCTTAAGGTGTGCAGGATCACTGAGTCAGCATCCAAGCATCTACCAATTTTTAACTGTTGACTGGCACAGCAGTGACGGGGAAAGGCCTCCCAGGCCTGGCGCACAGATGGGGCAGTGGAGCAGAGCTGGGGAGGGCAGCTGGGAGATGCTTCACAGCCAGGATGTGAGCCAGGTCCCCCATACCAAGCATACTGGCCCCAGGCATTTTTCCTCTTTGATTTGTTCACAAAAAAAATCCCTGTTCGAGTGCCAAGCCTCGGGCAATCCCTTGCTGGATTAGGACTTTACAAGCATGGCTGCAAATCTACCAAGGAGTTTTTCAAGTCGCTGCTTTCCTTGTGGAGTCAGCATAGCAAAAGCCATGTATAGGTGAGATGCTTCATCCCTTTTTTGAATTTTTTCATCTAATACCTTTGTCAAAGACTCGCGGGCAGATGCAGATCAAATCATCCTGCATTTTTCTTATGATTGCTTTGCCTGATATTGTGGTGAGCATTTGTATCAAGTCAGTGTGTGATAGAGGGTTAGCTTTATGCGGTATGTTGTGATCCGGGGGTATAAATGTATTTAAGTGACTTATTCAGTTTAAACACCAGCACTGTCTGCTGCTCCCTCATCAGCATTACAGGCAGAGAGAGATAAAATAGCAGTGGTAATTGTGGTGATAGAGTATCACTGGCAAATAATATGAGCACAAAGACCACTTTCAGAGACAGAAGTAGTATAACTCCTCTGTAATTTCTCTTGAATTATTTTTTGAGTGGGACAGACTGAAAGCCCCTTGAGGAGAAGGGTGGCATGGTTTGTAGGAAGGGATGGAAGCCTGAGCAGACATTAGGACTTCTGCAGTTTGATGCTTATTAAAAAAAAAACAAAGGCAGAGGGAGAAGAAACCTAAAAGTGAAAGACACAGCGATCCCAAAAGCATGAGCAGTTTTCCAGGGAAATTGCTCCCAGAACTGGAGCAGAATTTAGTGAGAGCCGTAGTGATAAATGCAGCTGGCTGGATCATGGGGTTATAACCACAGCTCAGGGCTGGTGCTCCGTATAAATCACTGTCATGCATTTACGGTCCTTTTATGACATCTCCCTCATTTAAACTTAATTTACTGTGTGGATCAGCTGCCAAAGTCCCTTTGCCCTCAGCTTCTGGGGCTTCCTGCTGTGCTTGCAGAGTTTAGGGGTGGCAGTTCAGGGGTCCTCCAAAAGGACTTCACCCCAGGGCTCATCTTGCCTCCAGGCTGGTGTGCCTGCCAGATGCATTTTGGGCCATCTATCCTTTGAATGCCTTTAACAACTCTGCTGCTTCTTGCCTTTTACTTGGTGCTTTCTTGAGAGCAAAGTGAGCTCTGAAAACTGGGGGTGCTGGGAAAGGGCCTCAATGCAATGGGTGTGAAGCTGCCTTGGTCCCCATATAATGGGAAGGTCTCTGGGATTCCCTTCTCTGGGAGCATGTTGGTCATGTCTTGCTCCACAGAAGCACCAATAAGCCAGCCCGTGGTTTTGTGCTGGTCCAGGGCCAAACTCGGCAGCAGTGAAGTCCACTGAATGTTTTGAATTATTTTTTTGTGAGTTCAGGGTTTTGTTCTCCAAGCTATCCTGTTGCTTTGGCTGGTGAGTACCATGTGGAAGAAGATATTATGCAGTTTTGGTGGGAAGGCTTTCTTATGGCCCAGTGTGATTCCAGGTGCTGAGAGGGTGGAGGGAACTCATGGAGCTCGGCTTGTGCAGAAGCAACAGCAGAAAACAAACAACCCCCCAAATCCAAATGGTGCCAACAGGGGAAATTCGAATAATGAATGAGAAGGACCAGTGCGGTCAGTATTTCTGGCACAGAGTGAGCATGAGGGAGAAAACGTGTTTCCTCTGTGATATGTGGTAGCTTTTGACAGTCAGATGACACTGTCTTGCTTGGTGAGCAGGGGATAGAGATAGACTAATGAGGAGCTGCAATAATTTGGGATGAAAAGCCAGAGACTCCTGGGAGATGCATAAGGAACATTTGCATAATCTTAACATCTTCCTTTGGCTCAAATCCCCAAGGTCTCCATCCTGGGAACTTCACAAACCCTTCCTCTGAATGCTGCTGTAACAACGTCCTCCTCTCCCCTCCCTGTGCAGCCCCCCCTTTGCACTTGCATAGCGCAGTGGCATCGAGTTTGTGTAAGGGACTCTGCTGCTCTGCTGGCTCGCTGCTTCTCCAGGTCTGCTGGAGAGGAGCCACAATTGTGCCTGTGGCATAGCCCAGTGCCTGCTGTTGATCCAGTCATGTATGCATCAGGAGGCCAGGCTCTGGGCAGGAGCATGAAGCCAGGGTTAGTGCTGCCATGGTGTAAGCTGGGATCTGCTGGGATGCTCTGAGCTGTCACTGCTCCTCTCTGGAGCCACTCACGGTGGTGATGGTGCGTGATGGATGCCCTCACCTTTACAGCAGGTCCTGAGCAGCTCAGCTGTAACCACATGGGCAAGAGCTGACCTTTGTTTGCTGGGGGCTATTGCTGTTTCTGGGCAGGCAGGCACTTGGTGCAATATAACTGTTCCTGAGTTATGCCCAGGCTTATGGCACTTGGTAAAACCACCCTTAGGCAGGGAGAGCTATATCTGTACCTGTGCAATAGCTGAATTTGATGGCAGCATTGGCAGGGACGTGTTACAGGAGCAGGTGGTGGCTGGTGGAGCCCTGGAAGCCCTCTCCTGGGCAGCAGGAGGAGGAGCAGAGCATGTTGCTCAATGTGTTTCAGGGGCTGAGTTTTGAATAAAGGAGGGGCCCTGTCTTCTTGCAGCCACCTTGTGCCCCCTCCCCAGTGTCCCAGCTCCAGTGTCCCGGGCTGATGCCTGCAAGCACTGAGCCTGCAGCCCTGCTCATGTAATGCCAGTCCTCCCATCTCCACTTAATCTACAGTGCTTTTCTTGTAATAGTTCTTATGGGGCTATAATTAAAGGTTTGGTGCAAGCTGCCAGTCCCTGAGGAATTGGTTAAGAGTTTCCAGTACAAAAATGGGTGGTTCTTTTATAGCACAATGTGTAAGTGTAATGATTGTATCCTGCACAGGAAAATTAATTGCTGATCTTCATTGGTGGAGAAGAGAAAGGAGGAAGGGGATGTGCAGCAGGTCTTCTGTAAAGAGTGAAGCATCTTTCTTTTGTGCTGGGGATGCAATACCTCATTTCATTTGCAATGCCCTGGCCAAATGTACAGTGAAGAGATAGTCTCACTCACAAGGACCTTATGGTCTCAAAGATTTAAAATGATGGTCAGGAGAGCATGGGCTAAAGAGAATGAACAAAGGGTCGTGGGCTATGACCAAGCTACCAGGACAGACTTTCCCTAGCCACAAGCAAGTCTGAAGTGTCCAGATGAGCTGCAAGGATTTTTCTTTTGAATTGGATGAGATAAGGATCATTGCCCTTTTCCCTGAGAGAGCCAGGCTGTGGTGAGGGCTCTGACTTTCTGGATTTATATGGATATTAAATACCTCTATCCCATGTGGCTCTTTGCTGTGTCCTGGCTCACTCTCTGTGCCAGGAGGCCTCTGGTACTGCAGAGCAGCTGTGTGGGTGGTGAGACTTGGAGTACTGGAGCATTCTCCTGGATTTGCTCTGTTATCTTGGGGCAGATGCACTGCTTTGGAGACCTTTGCAGGTAGGAACAAGTTAACTTTCTTGCTCCACTTGTCTTTATTATTGATACACAAATACTGTGGTCTTCTCCTAGAGGGTCCTCTCTCTATCCTTCATTCAAGAGTGGCCCTACATTTAACCAGATATCATGGGATGGGAAATAACAGGTGAATTGATCATTGAAGCAAATAGCATCACTCTTTATCATTAGAGGAATAATATTAGTCGGAGTCCCAGATTGCCTCACATGAGAGCTGTTGTGCCAGGGCAGGCTCTTCCCTAGCTCTGGGGGACAGATGTCCCTGGCTCCTTCCTGTGGGTGAGCAGTGGCAACTGGGGACTTTGAGGCACCCAGGACCACTGAACACTCTCAGATGAGGAATAACTCCACCATGTTGCTACCAACAGGACTCCTCCCTGGCTGCTTGGGCAGGGGCACAGCACACACTTGACACATGTCACTTTCCTTAATTCAACCAAAAGTGGTGTTAAGAACGCAAGGAAAGCAGCACAGCTGTGCCAACACGCTGCTCTTCAGTGCTGCTGTGTGTTCAGGATGGGAAAGCTGTTCTGACTTACAGAGCTGAAGGTATATTTTCCCCTCTTCTTCCTAATTTTATTTTATTTTGTTACATTTTTTCAATTATCCCCTCTGGGGCTATGATTTTTGTTTAATATCTAATTCATTTTTAAAGGCAAAGTCATTACTGTTTTGGAACTATGGGCAGGTTTTATTTTTATTTTTTTAATACAGCAGCCATAAGCAACTTTAAAGCACTGCTTTACTATATAAAACGATCTTCCCTTATGATTTGACATTGATACTGCAGCCTGATTTATTGTGGAGGACTGCAGCAAATGGTATAAATGCTTAAAAGATAATAGTGTTGGTGATGGACATATGGGTAGCATACGCACAGCTCGTATTTAAAAGATAGGATGGCAAGGCTAGTATTGTTCTTCTGCCAACGTTTCCTGATGTATATGGGTTATACTGGTAACTACATCAGCCTGCAGAAGTTGTGATCTTCCAGCCTTGATTTGGGTGCTTGACCCAAGGTCAACCTGGTACCAGATTGAGAGCAGATGGGCAAAATTTTTGAATCCTGTCTCAGTAATGGGCTGTGTAGGTGGCTATAAGAGTTTCTCAGGCCCAAATGTGGAGGATTTAGGAGAAGGGGTGGGAAGGGCAGAGCTGCAGGAGCACAGAGGAGCAGCAATAGACATTCAGGGCCTGTGGCAGGAGCCAGGGCTGCAGGAGTGACCATACGCATACAGAGGGACCCTGGGCTTGGCCCCCACCTCCTCCTCCATTGCTTCCTGTTGCTGTGCTGCCTCCCCAGGCAGCAAGGCTGTCCCAGAGATGCTCTGTGTGTGCGAGGGGTCCCTACCTGTTCCCAGGCTATGTGTAGGACTGTGGCTTTTTTGCGCCAGCCTCTGTGAGGTGCCTGTACCAAGATGTATTTTAGCACTGGGAGCTCAGTGTGTTTCTTCTCTAATACATAATTGGGATCTGGATTAGAGAGGGGAGCCTTTATCTCTCTATCAAAACCAATGAGGACAGCCTAACAGGTAGTAGGAAGGCTTGCTGAAGTGTAGTGAGAAGTGTTCAGAAACCAAATACTGAAGTCCAAAAAGAAGCAGTAGGCCTGGCTGGACAGCAGAGGTTTGGGTCAGGAGACTCCACCTGATTTATTTCCATGCCCATAGTGCTTGTTGCCTGATAACCACCTCCACAGCCTCCTCCAGGGCTTTTGTGCTGTCATGCAGCCCAGGCAGTTGTCTCTGCTGTGCTTTGCAAGTGCAATGGGTTATGAACCCTGCTTTCCTGCCGTGAGGGCATGGGATACCTCTGGGATGGGCAGCCTGGGCCAGTGTGAAACACAGAGGTGTCAAAGCCTGGGTGGGTCTGAAGGTACAGGAGGAGCTGACTGAAGGGGATGCTCCTGTATGAAGTGGGCTGAGGCTTTTTGCCATGCTCCTCTCCAGCACATGTTATCTGAATGGCATCAGTCAGGACTGGAGTCGTAGTAACAAGTTACTCTGCTTGCCTTCAGTTTTCTGATTTGCAATGAAGGCATACATTGGTTATGCAGTCTAGTTCTGCTCTAGTTCCACTCTAGTCCTGCTACTGTTGCCCAGCCCTGTGCCTAGAGTCCACCTTTGTCCATCGCCATCAGTCCCATGCTATTTCTCTGAAGGAGGGAAGCATGGGTACAATTGTGGTGACATCATACTGCTGGACTCTTCTCCCCCTGCTCAGCTGAAGGGTTTTTCTTTGGATAAGGCCCAGAGGATGTGGCTGTAGGGTCATTAAATAGACCAGACACTGGGATAATGTTAGACATTCAAGTACCACCACACCAACAAATGTTTTGGTGGGCTGAGCTGCTGTACCATCGTTAACATCTGATTTGCGGGGAGATAAATGTGGCTGACAGCAGTTATCATCTGTACTAAAAATAAACACAGCTTTTATTCAATAATATAAATTTTGTATTCTCTCACATTATAACTTGTTGGGGAAGGCCTGCTGCCCCTGTCCCTCTGCTATTCCTGTAAGGGCAAGAAGGCTGGTTTTATTTCTTCCTTCTGGAACAGGACTCATGTTCTTATTTTCCATCTCTGCTGTCATTAATGTACTATAAAATAGTCAGTTAGGTGGAAGCTGCCACAAAAAAGGGTTCAGGGGGAAGAGAGGGAAAGAGGTGGTGTGAGGTGGAGAGGGCAGTGAGTAGAAGATCAAGGAGGAGCAGTATAGTAAGAGAAGGGGATGAAGGTGTATTCAAGCAAGCAGGAAAGCTGCTTCGTGCCTTTGCAGTCTGACTGCAGAGATGGTGAAGGAGATTAGCCCTCCAACAGCGCTGCTGTAGGGGGCTTAATATCACTGCCCTTCGCAGTGTAGGGTTGTGCTACCACTGTGTCAGGTGCCCTTGGGCCAGGGGAGGTCTCAGTGCTCGGTCATTTTGAAATTGTTTCTTGTGAAGTTTCTGGAAGCCTCTCAAACTTTTTTTTTTTTTTCCCCCTCCCTCTGAGTGGATGAAATACAGACCAGGTGATGGATGTGCTGGAGATGTGTGTGTTTGAAGTTTGCATCAATCCTCTTTGGTCTGAAAATCTCAAGTGCAGGCTCCCCTCTGTGGCCCTCATCAGCTTGGAGTGGTGAACTGCACTGAGGTAAATTAGAAAGGTTTGGGTGACGGCACTCAGTTCAGCATCTCCCTGCCTCAGCTGCCTGCCATTCCAGAAGGGGAGGAAGGGGCTGACCTCTTCAAAGAGCTGCATTCCTGTAGCTTTGCTGGCCTTCCCTTCCCTTAACGCAGATTTGTCTCCCTGTGCTGGTCATCCAGCTGCTGCACTGAATATCCTCTGAGCTTAGCCTGCTGCAGCCCTGTCTCCTCCAGCTTCTGTGGTGTGATGAATTGAGCAGGGAGTTAACCTCCTCTACCCCACCCTTAAGCATCCCCTGAAAGGAAGATCTGTGCAAGGAATTGGATGCATCTCCTGCTGCTGACATAACCCTGAGCAAAATCTGCTTTATAGCCAAAGGGCACCTTTAAAAACTTTTTACATATGTATTCAGGGCTTCTCCATTGGAAAGAGTGAATTTGCATAGGGCAGTGGTGGACACTTTCCTGTCTTTGTAGAGGATTTATTTTTTTTGTAATGCTTCAGATTTACACTATGATAAGGGGCAGGACGAATTCTTGGCTGCCTCCCTGTGAGGTGCTTCAGGTTCAGTACAAACTGTTTAAGTAATGGGACACCTCACACAGCTGCTTCATTTTCCTGACTCCCAATGAAGTGAGACAGTGAATACCTCACCAACCATGAAGGCTGTGGCAGTTCAATGCAACATATCTAAGGATGGCTAATCTGGAGAAATAGCTTGGCAATTTAGCTAGCTCAGGTTCCAGTTGCTGTATTGGTTTGTCTGGGGTGTGCAAAATGTAGTGCAGTGGGATTGTAGCCAGGGCAGGATGCTCAGCACTGGTGTCAGCGCAGCTCTGCTGACTTGCACCAGTGTAAACTCCAGAACAGAAGGATGCTGGCCAAAGAGCAGGGAAACGAGGGTGTGTGGTGTCAGGGTTGAACATCCTGCCCAGTGTCCTGCCTGAGTCAACTCAAGCCCAGGAGCTGGGGCAAATGTTGGGGAACAGCCTTTGTACAGCCCATGAAGGAAGCTCTTCTCAATCCTCTATTAAACAGTGCCAAGGTCTGTGAGTGCATTGCTGTCCAGCTCTTCCAAATGTTTCATTTAGCTCAAGGCATTTATTTACACCCTATCAGACTGAAGTAAAACCTGTAGCACTCTGTTCTGTCCTTTTTTTTTTTTTTTTTCCCCTCTCCTTCTCCTGACCTGGTGCAGCTGGACTGTCCTTCTTCATGTCCTACCCTGTATGTCCACCTGGAAGAAGGATTTGGGCAGAGGTGATGGATAGTGCTTTCTAAACAGGGCACCCTGGGCCCAGGCCGATCATGAGCTTTGTCCTGAAGCTGCTGGGTGAACCTCTCACTGGAGCTCTGGCATGATCCTCCTTTGCCCTGCATGTCAGAAAGGCTGCAACATAGAAGATGTTCTGTCCCTTGCTGTAGCTTCTGTGGCAGTGGCACATCCAGATGGTGGCTCATGGATGGTTGCCAGAGCACCCTGATCCTTGAGGCTGCAGCAGGAGTGAGAGGCAGACAGGCACAACTCGTGTTGTCCCCAGATGCTCTATTTTTTTCCCCTCTAGTGACACCATGCACAAGCACAGGGGACTGATGCCGTGGCAGATCTGACAATCTCCAGGCTCAAGGCAGGTGCTGATCTCACTGCTCCAGCAGGATTGGAGCCTGCAGTGCTGCTTTTGATGTTAAAGATGTGACAGGACTCATCATGGGGAGCCTGGGTGCTGTGAGCATGGGAGGCGAGGAACGGCTGAGAAAGGCCACGTGCTGGGGAAGAAAATAGCTGCTGTCTGTGCAGCAGCTGCTTTTCCCTTCACTGTCTGGCTCAGGCGCTGCTCCCCGTTGCTGTGTAGCACAGCAGACACGTTCTGAGCTCCCTTGCACTGTGCTCAGCCCTAAGTGCATGGAGAGCTGAGCCCATTTTTAGCTGGGAGGAGAGCAAACCGAGAGGCTTCACATCTTCTAACTTTATTCTCTTACATGCCTTGTAGGGGAGCTGTTGGCAGATTATGACTGAGCTGCTAAAGCAGATGATTTCATAACTTCTACAGGACCTTGCTCTTTAATTTGATTTCTTCCACTTGAAATATCTGTCTGGGGAGAGGCTATTCAGCTATTTGAACCACTGTTTTGATCTGTTGTGCCAATGCCTCTGTTGATAACTTGTTTCTGTGATGTGAGTGCAGAGAGAAAGCAGAACTACTCTACATCCCTCTACAACTGACTGAAGGAAGCAAAATGCCTCCATCTAATTGCTAGAGATGAGTTTATTCTGGGTACTTGTGGGGGGCTCATAAGCTTCTGGACAGTCCCTTAAATGTGTCTGCACTCACAGAGACTGGGGAAGCTTTAAGTGAAACAGGAGCCAGTGAAGATGGAGTGTGAATCAAAGCAACCTCCAAACGTGGGCAAACTGGAGAGGAGGCTCTGCCACTACGCTCTGTGCTGCAGTATGAAGAAGGACCAAGCTGCTTTCTCCAAGCAGCCTGACTGTGTTTTTGTTACTGGCTTAGCTGGAAGAGCCTGCAGAAAGCAGTCAGGTGCAGACAGGAGCTAATTGTGCTGTTTTTCTCCTCAGGCCACCTAATCTTCTCCACTGATGCTTCTGTAGCCTTCCCCTTCTCTTTTAAAATTAAGGCTATTGTTTTTCCTGTTGAGGAACTGCCACTAAAGAATGCAATCTTAGGGGCATAGAAACTTTTTTCTGTCACTTTATAACGTAAAAATATAGACAGTCTTTATGAATGAAAAAGAAATTTCATAGAAATGTTGAATGCTATTACAGCTGGCTGGGAGTTTTCTAACTAAATGCTTTTTAGCAGAATATGCTGACTTGTTGAAACTGAATCTCTTAAAATACCTATGCTTATTTTAACAAAACTTGCGATGGCAAGGTATTCTTGGCTCCATCACAAAATTTCTGGCTAGAAATGGCAGCGAAGGAGCTAATAATGCCCTAGTGCTGGGGTGTTTGCTTCTAATGTGGGATGCTCCAGCTAGACTAACTGCTTAACTCTGTGTTAAGAACTGACTTGGTGTTGGGAGAGGGGTGTCCCCTTCAGCTGCTGCTGAGCCTTGGTCCTGTCTCGTGACTTGTCTCTTCTGCACAGTGTCTGTTGTAATGTAATGCTGAACCAGGATCTATCAGTCCCTGGAGTCCCTGTGGGTCTTGTGGGGGGAGCCATTAGCGGGTCACGTGCAGCTGCATTGCAACATGCCAATTTCTATAAAACAAAGATGCTTTTTAAGGCCAAACTAGATTCCCTCATGAAGAAGGGATGAAAAGGAGGCAGGGGCCAGCTGCAGCGAGAATGCCACCGGAAAGGCTGTTCTTTGATTTGGGGTTAAAAGCAGATTTCTGTGCATTTCAACTATAAGCCCTGTTAAGTGCAGCTCTAGGCAGTCTGGAGCTCTGTGACAAGCACTAATTTTGAGAGATTGTTCTTTGCTGGTGGACGATTACACACCGATCACAGCAGGAATCTGAGCATGGCTAATCTAAATGTCCTGGCATTTTGCTATTCAGGAAGTAATGTTTTTTGATTTGTTAATGTTATAGAGCATTTACCCCGTACAATAAAAGTTCAAATGTTCTCCCCGGGTTTCATTATTTCTCAGGTTTACTCGATAAAGGCAGAAATGAAATACATGGGCATCACCGTTGTTTACAATTAGCAGAAAATTGCTATTTTACTGTAGCTAACCACTCCTGCTTATGCCACCGATAGCACTGCAGACAAGCTCCTGGTAGAGGCATGTTGCTGGTGGGTCTTGAATCACTAACTCTGTGCTGAGCTCTGCTGAGTCCCGCAGACCAACAGGACCTGCTGATGGCTGGCAGCCCAAGGGACCTGCATCTGAAACAACAAGCTCTTTGTGAACATGGTGTCCTTGGGGCTGTGCATTTGTCATTGTCAGATGGAAGCTGTAGGGTAGGTGGCGGAAAGAGAAATTAATATGTACTGAGGCATATTTTTTTCCTGGTAACGTACTGTAGGAATGCCCAAGCTGTTTGGTGTCTGTCTGTTACAGTTGAGAGCAGTTTTGACATTTGGAGGTTGCTCTGCACGTGGATAGTACAGCTTCTCTCACTGAGCAGCACTGCCCAAAGGTCAGTGCCATCCGCCACAAGTGCAAGACCTCAGCCAATTTATGATTTATGACTGTTCGGTGCTGTGAATTCAGCTACAAAGAGATCATTGGTATTTAGGAGGTATTTGACTGGACAGTTACCTGGAAAACAGCCCCTCTTCTCTCCATCTCTCCAGGGAGTTCGTGCTTCGATCAAATGCATGAAAATTTGCTTTGAGCTGCTCTCATCCCTGCTGAAGGCAAAGATGACACACGGAGGTGTCCCACTGCATAACTGGCCCTGGATCTTCTGGTGGCTAGTGCAGAAGTAATGTCGGAAGTGAAGGGCAGACGCTGTTGTGCTGTGCAATATGGTGTCTTGTTCCTACTGTTGCTGTATCCCAGTACTGGATGAACTGGGATCCAGCAGTGCCACACGGGATTAAGCAGGATAGTCAATAAATCCTTGGCTAGTATAAACCATCTGATTTCAAGAGAGTTGCATTTCCTTGCATCAAAAAATCCAGCCATGAGCATCTAAATTCTTCTGAGAGCAGCTTGTTAGTAGCACCTAGATAACACAGTAATTGGTGAGCTATAAATACTGAAGGCAGACATAATATTAAACAGGCTGTGTCATCAATTAGCTAATGACAGAAGCATAGAAATGTTGGATAAAAATAACCTGTAATAGCACAATCCTTTCTTCTTACCACCCTCCTACTCTCCCTCACCCAGAAATGAGCAGCTCTGGGACACCTCATTTTTTACTATTAATAATTTAGGAGCTGTAACGTTCTGTGATGAGCAGTGTCTGATCTGCAAAACATTCGCTTTTTCAGATTGCTTTACACTACCAATCATTTGCAAGAAGCAAAGCTGGTGAAAACAAGAGTATCTCATGCATAGGATTCTTTCAGGTAATGAGGTGGAGCATGTGGTGCAGCTTCTAAATGGAGTTTTTTTAGTTCAGTGACATTATTGTGACGGCAACAGCTGCCCATTGTGCCTAAGTGTGGCACAACAAAGAGGACACCCAGGCACAAGATGTGGAGGGGGCTCTCAGAAAACAAACTTAGCGTTGGGCTTGAATTTGCAGCTGTGGATCAAACCCCACAAATGCAGATCAATAAAAACCTGAACTAACCCTGTCAGAGACAACATAGTGTCCGAGTCCTCCTTGTGCTTTCACAGCACAGCAAGGCTCTGATCCACTGGCTACAAGTGGGCAAATGCTGTTATGGGTGGAGAAATCTGGCTCCCTGAAGAGCACTGGCAATAGCCCCTCTGTTTCTCCTTGCTCATGCTTGTGCTTCTGGGCAGAGGATGAGGCTTTGGTCCCCACATCAGCCGTGTGACAGCTGCTTGGTCCATAGAAATGCAGAGGGGTTGAGAGGACAGACTGGCCCATCACTAAGGAACAAAGCTCCTTTCCCTGAGTGCAGGCGTTGTGAGGCACAGATAACTGCAGTCATAACTGCACGGCTCTGGTAAGGGAAGAGAGCAGATTGTCAGTCTGTTCAAAACTGACTACCAAGATTAAAAGGTTGTGGACAAGGAGGATACAAGGAAAGGGGAATGCAGACAGACTGACCCACAGACAGTGTGATCATGCAAACCCTCTTCTGAAGCTTATCATCCTGAGGAAAACCCCTTGTCGGGTTTCCAGAAAAAATGGAAACACAGAGAGCTCTCCAGAGGCTGTGTCTCAGCCATTAACCCCCTTACCAAGATTTTTTTGTTTTGGCAAGGAAATGTTCTGGATATGAGAGGCTGACCTGAGAGCTAGAGTCTGAGAACCATTTTTCCCCCCTCTAAGTTTCTTTCTGTGATTTAATAATAACTCAGGATCCTTTATATAAAACAGCAAGGCAAATGAGCCCTGACTTTCCATTGGTGTTTAAGTGGGCACAGAGCTCACTGGCAGGTTGCTGGGTTGCTCCCTCTCTCTGAAAGCTTTGGCCCTGCTGTATGTCCATGCCACCACTGAGCTTGTCTCTGAACTTCAGATGCAGCCCTGGGTTCCCCCTTCCCCCTGGGCAGGGAGTGCAGGTGGCTCTCAGGGCACGGAGAAATGTTTTTAATGATGTTTTAACACAAATGGTGCGTAGCACCATAACAAAAGTGGTTTCTGCTAGTCTCTGCTCTGTCCCACCTATTTTTGGTTTGTTTGCATGAGAGTGCTTGAGGCCACAGTTCAAGATTTGGGCCACGTGGATTAAGCACTGAAGCAGACTTTGTGTGACACTGGGGACAGGGATTCACAGAGGTAAACTTTCCGCTAAACTTTCCAGTTCCTTTTGTAGTCGGAGAGCAGCCATCTCTGCAGGGTGATTCAGAGAGGCTAAATTAAGCTCTTTCTCTGAATCAGCCTCCTGGGCAACTCACTTTGCAGTTCTCATCTCTGCAACAGTCTCGAGTGCTACAGCTGGGCCAGAGCTTGAAGCCCAGAGATGGCTATGAGAAACCGGGGTCTTGGTGCCCCAACCCTGTGAGGCTGGGGCTGGACCAGCCCAAGGGAGGCACCTGTCCCTCCAGGAGGGAGGTCTTGCCACTGCCACAGTATGTGTTACATGCTGCTGATTTGGGGAATCTGGAATTCCCCAGAAAAACTGTGATTTGGGGAATTCTTGATAATCCTGCCTTATTTCTGGGAGGAGTTATGAGTTGGGAAACCCCTGCAGAGCCAGCTGCATGGTCAGCATTCCTCTAAGCAAAGTTGCTCAAGAGCCAAACAATGGCAAGAGGGAAAAATGCTGAATCTGATCTTGAGCAGAGAAGAGAAGCTGTCCTGATGCAGCTCTCATCTCTGTTGAAATTTCCTGCTGTTTTTTAGCAGAGTCAAAACCAATTTCTATTTAAATAATGAAATTGCATTGCAAATGTTGAAATTCAAACATTTTGGCTTTTCCAATTTTCAGGTTCATTTCCTGCCTTTGTCTTCACATCATTTTTCTCCCTTCCAGGTTCTGAAAATTAGGATAAGGTTTGATGGGGATATCCTGAAATACCTCAGCTTTCAAAAATGGAAACAAAATCGGTTTAATTTTTGTTTGTTTGCTTGCTTCTTTGGGAACTTCTGTTAGTGTTTAGAAAAGAAAAAAGATCAACGGCTTCCAAATATTCCATACTAAATGCTCTGTTTCTTTTTTGTCGGCTGTAACACATGCGTGTACGCAAGAAGCAATGCCCTTGTCTAGTTGTGGGGAGCTTGTGCTCGCTGATGGGCAGGAAAAGCCTTTAAAAAAAGGCTCTTGCTAACCTGTGCTGTTGGGAATACCCAGACTCATAGCGAAGAAAACCAAGACAGTGAAAACAGCGTTGGATACGTGGGAGAAAAGAGCTGTGACGGGCACATATAGGGAGGATGAGGGGATGGAGCTGGCCTGGAGGGAAGGCTGGCGTGCGAGGGGCCTGCTGGGACTCACCTCTTGGCAGTGGTTAGAGCTGCAGCTCGTTCCCAGGCGAGCAGGTGGTAACTCCCCTTGTCGCTCCTTCTTCCCACTTCTGGCTTTTGTGGAGCTCTAGAAATTGCAAGCGGGGGTGATTTAGCATGTCACTGCTGAACATGGGAGGCTTTGTGATAATTATCTTACTGCTAATTAGGAATATCTTTGGGTATTTCTCTGGAAGAAAACACTGATCCATTTATAACAAGTCACCACTTTTGAGCAGTTGCCTGAAATGTTTTTCCCTTTCTGTATAAAAAATAAACTTAAAAAAAAAATTTTAAATCAAAATATGTCGAAGATGCCTGTCAAAAATGATAGGTCTTTAATTTAAATGTTGCAAATGTACCCTGTGAAATGTCTGTGATAAGTCTTGGTTTTATTAGTTTGAAAAAAAAAATCAACCAAGAAAACCAAAACACAAAAGAAAGTATGACTAACTACTCACAGTATAAAAGGGACATTTTATTTTTCTAAAACAGTGACAAACTTCTGAAAGCTGAAGGCTTCTGCATACATATTTCCATGTAAATACCACAACACCTGTGGGTTTTCTGCCTCATTCTTTTTTACTGTTGACTTCTGTGACTGGCTGCATGTACAAGTGATGGAGGTAACTGGTCTCTTCTTGGCTTGGTTACAAGAAACAGGTTTAATCCAGGCAGTGCTCGCGTGTGACATGTTCGGATGCCCAGCTTTGTTGCCTGCTATGAACATTGGGCTGTTAAAATGTGGACGTTTCACATGGAGCCAAAAGATGGAAATAGAACTGGTGTCAAAACTGGTTTATGTGGAGTGAGTAGAAATGACTTCAGTGAACTCTTAAAATGAAGCAGAAAGCAATCATAGAAGTGAGGGACCAAGACAGATTTTTAAGCAACAGAGATTCATGGTAGAGCTGAAAACCGATCTGAGCTGTTGTGTGCACAGTGTCTGAACCTTATATATTTGTGGATATGTCAGTTGTATTACAAATGTCCTAATCACAGAGGTCACTGCTCTGCAAGTCAGCATGGGTAGCCACTGCTCTGTGGCCACTGATGGTCCCTACTGCTGGTCCCTTCTGCCTATTTTTTTCTGTGTGTCTCCAACCTCCTGCTAGTGGCAACAGGTTGCTATTTCTGATTTCGTTTGTGGACTGCAGAGACAATTAGAGCAAGGACTGAGTCTTTGGCACAACTCTGCCTCTGTAAACTGAGCGGAGCAAGAGAGGCCAAGGTTTGCTGGGATTAGAGAGGCATCAGTGCTTCAAGCTCTGCGCTGGAAACATTGCTCCCTGTGACTTGAAGGGAGGAAGCTAAATGCCATCTTGGTCTCCAGACTGTTCTAACAGTGAGGATGGTGAGTCTGGCTGAATAAATTGAAATATTTGAGAGCTTAAAGGGGGATGAAATGTTACTTGTGTTTATTTTAAAAAATACATACCACTTCTTACAATATTTTCATGGCTTATTAAGTTCTCTTTTATTTTAATTTCCTTCCTAGAAACTGTATGATGTGCTACTTATTGCTCAAACTCAAAATAGGATTTTTATCATTGGTACTATCTGTTTAAAATATTTTTGACAGATAAATCCCTCTTATTTCCCCTTTTCTACCCACCCCAGGGCTTAAATAGCTCATAAACAACAACAACATCAACAAAAATTGTTTTGTTATTCAAATGAGACTTCTTTTCCCCACTGCAAATTCCTTCCTCCCTGCAAACTATGTTTTTTAACAATAACAACTGCCTAAAGCTCTCTGATTTTTCTTCATAGGCAATCATTCTGGCCAAAACTGAACAAAATAGGGAGCCTATTAAGCTAGAACCTGTTTTGCATACACCTGCAATAATTATTTAGATATGCACATCAAAGTGAATAAGCTGTTGTACAACATAATTGATTAATTTTGATTATGCAGGAGCATCATCTTGCTGCGCTGATAAAGGAAGCTCTTGTTGTAGGCTGGACAGTCACTGGTTAGAAATGGGCAGGGTACTTCTGAAACACAGGACATGTACCTGTGAGGATAGGAGGGATTTGCCATCTGTCCACAGATACTTCTGGTACTTTCATACTTGCTAACCACCCGCCTGTTGCTAGAGACTTCTTGATGTACTCAGATCAAGGACTGGCACTCACAGAATTACTGATGTTTTGCCTATGTGTGCTCATATTACAAATATCTAAACATCTTCAAGTGCATTAAAATAATTAACTAAACCTCACTGCAACCTAGTGAGATATTATCAACCTCATTTGACAGATTATTGAATGAGATATGGAGAGTTCAAGTGATTTGACCAATGTTGACTTGCTCTTGTAGACTTGGGTTCAGGGCTGCAGGGCTGCAGTGTGATACCAAGACAGCTGCCATCCCACAATATGTTTCTGTGCTTCTGAAGCAGAAAAAAATGAAATAGTAATGTGAACTTTTGCAGATTGGCTCTTCTGGTGGCCAGGTGGTGCCGTGGCAGCTGAGAAACCAAGTAGGAGAGGGGAGATCCTTGTAGAAAGCACTGAGGAGGCCAGGCAGATGGACTGGCTGCTCCACTTGCCTGTGATCTCTGCGGTGGTGTGTTTTGAGGGGTAGGGGGTAGCAGAGAGCTGGTGTTCCCAAAGGGAAGACCCTACTGATGCCAGTCTACCTTACTCTGGCTCCATGTTGTCATCAGAAGCTGAGGCATGGCACCAGGTGTCCTCAGATGGTAGTTGCTGGTGTCAGAGATGGAGGATGCAAGTTGCTGATGTGGGTCTGCGTGGGGATGTGGCTACGAGGAGGCTTGGGGCCACAGTCACAGGTAGTGGAGAGTGAATGGGCTTTATCGCAGTCAGTAGTCTGAGGAGGGCCTGAGTCACTGTTTTTCAGACAGCTTGAAGAGTTTAAAGTGCTTTCTGGATAGGAAAATGCTTTCTTTTACATCTACTAGTCTGGGTGGCAGATATTACCAGCCTGTTTTCTACCCTTTGGAGGGATGTGACTGCCCCAGCCCTACTTATGGAAGGGCTCACCTGAGCTCTCTGACCTGCTGCATGGAAGGTCTACCAGCCTGAGCAAACACAGCCACAAAATGAGCTTGAAAGTCCTCAGGCTAATTTTCCGTCAGTTGTACTAAGAAAAACTTCAGAGACCCCTGCTGTATTACACAGGCGTGAGAGTTGGCAGGTGGCAACATGCCCATGGGATGGCAATCTTTTTAATCAGCCTGTCTGCCTGCAGAGAGCACCTGTATCTAGTGATCACAAAATGACAGAGTTTTCAGTTGTTGGAGAAGTAAGAAAGGGGGGTCTGCAGAACTTGGATTTCCAGAGGGCAGACTTTGGCCTGTTTAGGGGACTGGTTGGCAGAGTCCCTTGGAAGGCAGTCCTGAAGGGCAAAGGAGTCCAGGAAGGCTGGACATTCTTCAAGAAAGAAATCTTAAAGGTGCAGGAACAGGCCATCCCCATGTGCCTAAAGATGAGCTGGCTGGAAAGAAGACCAGTCTGGCTGATCAGAGAGCTTTGGCTGGAACTCAGGAAAAAAGGAGAGATTCTGACCTTTGGAAGAAGGAACAGGCAATTCAGGACTACAAGGATGTCATGTGGTTATGCAGAGAGAAAATTAGAAGAGCCAAAGCCCACCTAGAACTTAATCTGGCTACTGTCATAAAAGACAATAAAAATTGTTTCTCTAAATACTTTAGCAACAAAAGGAGGTCTAAGGAGAATCTCCATCCTATATTGGATGCATGAGGAAAACAGAGTGACAAAGGATGAAGAAAAGGTTGAGGCACTTAATGCCTTCTTTGCCTCAGTCTTTAATAGTAAGACCAGCTGTTCTCTGGGTACCCAACCCCCTGAGCTGGAAGACGGGGACAGGGAGCAGAACGAAGCCCTCATGACCCAAAGGAAAATGGTTAGCGACCTGCTACACCATGTAGATACACACATGTCTACGGGGATGGATGGGATTCACCCAAGGGCACTGAGAGAGCTGGCACAAGTGCTCACCAAGCCACTTTCAATCATTTATCAGCACTCCTGGCTAACCAGGGAGGTCCCAGGCGGCTGGAGGTTAGCAAATGTGACAGCCATCTGAAAGAAGATTCAGAGAATGACAGGCCTGTCACTCTGAACTCAGTGCTGGGGAAGATTATGGAACAGATCATCTTGAGTGCCATCACACAGCATGTGCAGGACAACCCAGTGAGATCAGGCCCAGTCAGCAGGGGTTTATGAAAGGCAGGTCCTGCTTGACTAAGTTGATCTTCCGTGGCAAAGTGACCTGCTTAGTGGATGAGGAAAAGGCTGTGGATGTTGTCTATCTGGACTTTAGTAAAGCCTTTGACTCCATTTCCCACAGCATTCTTGTGGGGAGACTGTCTGTTCATGGCTTGGACAGGCATATGCTTCACTGAGTAAAAAAACTGCCTGGGTGCCCAGGCCCAAAGAATTGTGGTAAATGGAGTTAAATCCAGTTGGCAGCTAGTCATGACTGGTGTCCCCCAGGGCTCAGTATTCGGGCCAGTTCTGTTCAATATCTCGATCAATGATCTGGATGAGGGGATTGAGTGCGCCCTCGGGAAGTTTACAGATGACACCAAGTTAGGCGGGAGCATTGATCTGCTTGAGGGCTGGAAGGCTCTACAGAGGGATCTGGACAGGCTGGAGCGATGAGCTGAGACCAAATGTATGAGATCCAACAAGGCCACGTGTGGGTCCTGCACTTGGGTCACATCAGCCCCATGCAACACTACAGGCTTGGGGAAGAGTGGCTGGAAAGCTGCCTGGCAGAAAAGGACCTGGGGGTGTTGGTCAACAGCCGGCTGAATATGAGCCGTCAGAGTGCCCAGGTGGCCAAGAAGGCCAATAGCATCCTGGTTTGTATCAGAAATCGTGTGGCCAGCAGGACTAGAGAAGTGATCGTCCCCCTGTACTTGGCACTGGTGAGGCTGCACCTCAAATACTGCATTCAGTTTGGACCCCTCACTACAAGCAAAACACTGAGGTGCTGGAGCATGCCCAAAGAAGGGGAACAAAGCAGGTGAAGGGTCTAGAGAATAAGTCTTCTGAGGACTGACTGAGGGAATTGGGGTTGTTTAGTCTTGGAGAAAAGGAGGCTCAGGGGAGACCTTATCACTCCCCACAATTACCTGAAAGGAGGTTGTAGTGAGGTAGGTGTTTGTCTTTTCTCCCAAGTAACAAGCAATAGAAAAGAAGAAATGGCCTGAAGTTGTTCCAGGAGAGGTTTAGATTGGATATTAGGAAAAATTTCTTTACTGAAAAGATTGTCAAGCATTGGGACAGGCTGCCCAGGGGAGTGGTTGAGTCACCATCTCTGGAGGTATTTAAAAGTTGTGTAGATGTGGTGCTTAGATACATGGTTTAATGGTGGACCTGGCAGTGGTAGGTTAGTGGTTGGACTTGATCTTAAAGGCCTTTTCCAACCTAAATGATTCTATGATCTTTCTCCTCAATATTTGCTATAATCACTGCAATTGGCTTCTTGGCAGCTGGAACCTCTTTTGAACTCAAGTTCTTAACAAGCCAAAGGAGAGCACAGCATCAGGTAAGTGGTCTTGATTAACCAAACTGTACTTGGGTTTGCTATATGAGCAGCAATCATTTGGGACTGGCCATAAAAGCAACCCTATTACTAAGGGGTGGGGTGTGGGGAGCCCAACCTCAAACAAAGCTAAGGCAGCTGATAAAAAGGCAGCAATACTAAGATGGTGAAACAGACGGCTATAGTTCACTGGTGTTTCACAAGTGAATAGTGTTTCTGATCACAGACTCACCTCCCGGCACAGAGTTGTGTGATGTTAGCTGCTGGCTGGTCCAAGGGTGTTGTGCTGAGGCCCAGCTCCAGGCAAGGTTTTGGCTGCTGTTGGGCAGAGGAGCAGATGATTCCTTTATACCTATGAAGCAGGTCTGTAGGCTCGGATTGAACAGATCCTGAGCAGGGAGAGCTGAAGTATGTGGTTCACTTTCCAATCATTTAAACCCTTTTCCCTTTCCTTGTTCTGCTTTTTGCTGAAGAATAAGGTTCTCCCTTGTGCTTTGGACAAATGACTTCACACAAACCCAGGGACTTTCGGGTGCCCATAGCCAAGGCCATGCAGAACTGTGCAATGTGGGAACAGGCAAACACACACAACCAAGCCACTGATTTCAACAATACAGTGATTTTTCCCTGCACCTTTGTGTCCCCAGCCCCAGTGAGTGTTATGAGCTGGGACACATGGAAAGCCTTTTCCCTGAACCCAAGGGGCATGTTTTGGCCAAGAGCAATGTAATGGTGAAAAGGATGAGGAATTTCAATCCATTTGCTGTAAGGATGGAAAAAGGGAAATCTTGCCTTGACGTGTACATGTTGTCCCAGCTGAGAGACACACGAGGCAGTCCTTTTAGTCTGGGCTAATCCATGAGAAGAAAGTCATGCTCTGTATCTCTATAATGTACTATTTTTGCTCTGGTTGGTGGTGGCATGGAGAGGCCTGATTAATGACAGAGAAGGGCTTTTTGATGGCAATCCAGAAGGCAACTGCCAACTCACATCATCTTTTATGTTTTGGTTATTAAAACCACATGTGGCAGGGCGGTGGATTGCACGGAGGGTGAACATTTGGGAAGAGAGTTTTTGTCACATGTTGCACCAACTGCTCTTGAGCATGCACTGTGGCACTTGGGGAAAAAAGAACTGGGAAAAGAACTGAAATTCTGGGGTGCATGCTGACACCACAGCGTAAGCATCTTTACACAGTGTTTTGGGATTTCTCCACTGACTATTATAGAACAGCCCTGGACCTTGTTATAACTCTCTTCTGTGTAAAGTACCTTGATCTATAGCTAAAAAGCACTATTTAAGAGCTAGGTATTAGAATGATCTTTCTTTCTTTCTTTCTTTCTTTCTTTCTTTCTTTCTTTCTTTCTTTCTTTCTTTCTTTCTTTCTTTCTTTCTTTCTTTCTTTCT
>NW_020799105.1:13505958-13548283 GCF_003259725.1 Athene cunicularia
CCCCCCCCGCCCCTTCCCTCCAGTTCTGAGATGGGTTATGCAGAAGGCTCTGAACTTGTATTTTACATTCTTGTGCCTACGTCTGAACCCATCCTGTAATAAATATTTGAAAGTTTGACTTAAACTGCTCCAAATGGTTTCTAGATTCCCAGATGAAATGTTAAATTGCCTAAAAGAGGAGCCTGAAGATGAAACAAATTCTGCAGTAGAAAAGCAGACCTGAAGGTTATGTATTTCAGTAATTGATAAAAGTGACGCCTTTTCAGACCTTTCATAAAAGAAGGGACCCATGTATTAATGTTCCAGATTATCTGGGCAGACTCTGTAGCCATAGGAATCAAAGGCAAACTGTCAGTTCTCCCTCTTTTTCCTCTCCTTTCCAGGTGTTGAACTTCTTTTCAAGAGGAAATTTTTTCAATGGGATCCTGGAAGGAAATCTTGGAAAACAGAGGTTAATATCCTTGATATGCAACATAAAAGTGGGGGCAGAAAGCAAGGTATTAAACTCATGCAAGGCTGATAGTCTGCAGGTGTCAGGGTGGTGGTGGCCAGACATTGGGAAAGTAACTCTTAATTCCTCACCATTTGGCTTGGTGGTTTGGGAAGAAACGTGTGTCTCTTTTCCTTGTGCCAGAAGGTTGCCTCCCTGCATAAATCAACTCTATTCTCTTTGTAATATGGATTGGTTTTGTGAGCATCATGGTTGTGTTCATTTTGTTTCATACTGGGCTACAAGCTTGAGTTGAAATTTAGGTAAAGCAGCTGCACTTATAGGAGATGCAACGGCATGTAAGAGTGCTGTCACCAAGGGGCTAGGGCTGTGCAGGGGATTTATTTGGAGTAACCAAGAGGGGATGTGTAATTTGGCATTTGTGTTTCAGGACCTGTCATTTTTAACACGCAATATGTTCTTACTTACAGGCTTAATTCTTGCTAAGAGGCAGGACCTGCTTTAGCCAGGGCATTTTGAAAGCCCTATTGCTACGATCTTCCTACAGAAGTGTTTGGTTTTCTGTTATTTTTATGATCTTGCTGCGCTCTAGCTGCATGGGATGTCCTGGCTGCATGCGGCAGGGGTTGAATGCAGTGGGTCATTCAGTGCATCCAGAGCGGTTGGCATGCCTGTGGGACCAGCTGCTTGGGACAGCGAGACACCTACGCTCTGCATGTGACAGCCCACCTGGTCCCCATGCTCAGACTTGTGGTTTCAGGATACCTTTGTGCCTTCCTTTGCTCTGGGGTTGACTGGAGGGCTCTCTGTCCTATGCAATTCAGAGCAGCCTTGCTCGCAGGGCACAGCTATGGAAGGAAAGTGGGCACTGTAGAAGACCCAGTCCCTGAACCACAGCTCAGCACAGGTGCCCGCTGCCTGCAAAAGGCAAATGAGGTCTGGTTGTTTATCATGTGATGGTGTACAGCCCCCGAAAGCTTATTCTTTTTGTCAGTTCTTTTTTCCCCTCTGGGTTTTAACTTTCTGCTGCTACTTAACTTTGTAAAATAATAAATGGTAAAAAATATGTTCTTAGAAATTCATGCCTGAGGCTGGGGCTTTTTCTAAGTGGTTTTGACTCTTCAGAGGGAAGCTACTACTAAGCAAAAATTACCATAATTAACTATAGTAAACTGCCTACCATTTGATGTCTGAGACTTAAAAGCTGCTGTTGGGATCCAGACAGTTTTTGAAAACAAGGCCTCAATGGCCTAATTAAAAAAGAAAGTGTGTGTGTGTGGGGGGGGGAATCGGGAAAGCCTGGTGATCAATCTAAACAAAACACAACGAGCTGACAAGATGAAAAGTAAATGCAGGCTTGCTTCTTGGTCCAAAAATATATCCTGGGAAGTCTGGATTTCATCTTGCCCCAACATGCTTTTCCTCTGAAGCAAATGGTCCTGGTTCCACTGGATCCACTTCAGCAGAAGGGAATTTTGGATCAGGGTGCAGCGTTTCTCTGAGCATGTAAAATAGACACATCCCCTTTAAGATTTCCAGTCTTGAGAAAACACATCAGATTTTAAGTAAGTTCACCCGGAGGCAGCAGCAGCCTTGTGATGAATGTGGGCAACACAAATATTTGTAGAGCAATTAACTGTGCAGTGCAATGATAATAACACAAATATGTTTTTAGTGCTAGTTCTTATAGCAGACTAAATTGTGGCTGTAAATACATTGATTTCCCGGGAAGCAGGGGTATTCACACCAGCAGAAGTGCTTTCTCTGAGCTTGTAAATTGTTATACTGCTACTGCCTTGGTGGGGGGCAAGGAGGTTTCAAAGGGCCAGTGCTGATCGGTCAGGTACATCTGCAGCATGACAGAGGTCAGGCACATAGCACCAGGGAAGGGTCTTCCTTGTTCTTCTGCATGCTCAGACTGCTTAGCTGCTCAGTGAAATGTGAGGAGGTGACGCTGCTCTTCATCATCGTGTGGGGAAGAAGACTGGAAAAGGAGTTCCTGTGGACAGCAACCTCTAGAACTGGGCGTGGTGGGTTCCTGTTGTTTCCAAGGGTTCTGACTGACAAAATTGGCTTGTGTTCTTATGTTGGAGGGGATTTCCATCCCAGTGCTACTAGAGAAGCTTGTGGGTCACTTCCTGAGCCCAGGTCACAGCCCCACAGGGCAACACCACCCACATCCTGGTGTATGTCTGTACCTGGTGGGAAGCATCCATTGAGGCTTTGAATTGCAGTGTTGCTACAGCAGCATTTTGCAGTGCCCCCAAGAATGTAGCCAACTTTCTCACAACGGAAAAGCTTTTCTTCTGGGATATTTGGAGCAGAGGATCTTTGGTGTTGTTGTACAGCTAGAGTATGGGTGCATGTCTGGCTGCTTTGAAGGCAAAATGCATCACAGTGGGAGTTACCACCAAAAATAAGGGTGTTCTATGGCTTGAGGACCTCATGGTACCTACTCATACTGCTGTGCATGGAGGGAACACATCTACAGGCTCCTGCCTCAGGGGGAACAGCCTGTATCTAGCCTTACAGGTGTAACAGCCCGGGCTGATGGTGGTGACCTCACAAGGACAGAGCTGTTTGTCCATGAAAGGATGTTGTTCCAGCCAGCTGGCTGCTGTTGAGAAGGAAGCACTACCTTCTCAGAGGCTGCACCTTGTACCTGGTCATGCAGCACACGCAGGGTTGTGCTGTGACCGTGTCACATCACGTTTGTGAGTTGGAGGCTGACATAGGTGAGCTGTGTCTGCCAGGCTGAGCTCTTCTTTGAGGTCCTCCTGCAGCCTCCTTCAGTGCTGCTGCAAGGAAAGATGCCAGGAGGTATGTGGGGCCTTTACAACCTCACAACTACTGGCTGAAACAAAACAAGGAGCAAAGAGAACTGCTTGAGGGAGTTTGCACTTCTAAAAGAATAATCAGACTTTGCCCTCAAGGAGGAAGTGCACTGGATTGCAACTGCTTGACTGCTCTGATGATGACTAGATATTTCCCTAAGCCTTTTAATGAGAATAATTGTTCTCACCTTTCTCAAAACCCTGATGTGATGCTGGGTTTCCTGCCTGTCCCTTTTGGCATTTTGTGTGGTGGAAGAAGCAATTTCTTTTCCTTCTGATGTTGATTCATCTCCAGTTGTGGCTCTCTGATGTACAAGTGAGCTTTTGAGTTTGGCTCCACGAATCCTGCTGTTTTCCCCAAGTCCACGAATGAGGCTGTAACCATGGCAATTCTGTTGCCGCTCAGACAAACCATCAATGTCGAAGGCTCTCTGTCTGACATACTTAAAGGGAAAAGCAAAGCTCTCTTTGCTGTGACAGCTCAAAGCAGAAGAGAAAGAAGGGGTCAAGAGAGGTTTCTGGCCACTGTCTGTGGCTGCAGAGTGTCTAGCCTAGACATGAAGACAGACCTGGCAGGTCAGAGCAGAGATCTGTGATGATGCTGTGCTGTCACCAGCAGTGACCAGCAGCAAACACCTGTGCAGAAACAGGGTGAGCAAAGAGTCATCTGCTCTCCTCACCTTCCTGCTGTGCTTCTGGTGATCTCAGAGGCTTCCAGAACCAGGTGTGGTGTCACTGAGTGCAATAGCCCTAAAATATGGGCTAAGTCCCATTCCAGCTACAGAGAGTTTGCAAAAGCTTTGACAAAAGCTTCAAGACTTCATTAGTCTGTGTGCTAAAATCCTGGCCAGGTTATGGTTTCTGTAAGCATGTGTAAGTCCAGTGTGATTCCACTTACTAAAAGGGGATCACCTTGGCAGTTGTTTCCCATGCTGCTACCATTACAGATGTCATAGCTGCATCCTGCCAAACTTCCTTAGGGAAAACTCCAAGCACAAATGAGAGAGCACTACTTTTTTGGCCAGTAGAGCCAAACAATCCAGCAATGAGAATAAACTAGACCAGTAAAAATATAATTTCTTATATCCTGTGGGCTATAAGAGAGAAATCACATATTTGTCTAATACAAGGAAGTCCAAAATGAGAGGCTCGATGTGTAATGGGAGGTGCAGTTCAGTAGTGCAGCTGAGCTGATCCTGAGTATTTTTACTTTCTGTTTGTATGTGTTTGGTGGTACAGCTATTGTGAGCTTTGATTTTGGTTTTGCCAGTCGTTCCTGCTGAGATTATTCAATTCACTAAATTGGCAGAAAAATAAACTTGGCCAAAAGTTTTTGCCCAGGATAGAATAAAAGAAGCACTTTGTCAGATTAGTGAGCTGAACTGGCTCTATGAAGGGTCTGATACAAGGGCAATGGAGGGAGTGGGACCGTGTGGCTGATAATCAGGCTGGGGAAAGGAAGGAGGACTGACTTTTCTGGTGTCAGAAAACTTTAAAATAATCTTGTGTGTGGCTGAAACATGCCATTAGCTGTGACATCTAGCATTACAAGAGATTAATCCCGCCTACAGATTTTCAGCCACAGCGATCGGGTCAGTCTGTTGTAAATGCAGTGCAAATGTCAAGTGTGAGGACATCTCTGCTTTCTGGGGAATAGATGTGGTTGGAGTTATGAATGATTCTGTTTGAAATTTCTCCCAGAAAACTTCTACAAGATTGTTTCTGTGGTTGTGCCTTCTTTAACCTAATTATTTAGCAGAAGCCCCACGTGGAGCTGCAGTCTATGCTAGCAGAAGCACTTGCTGGTAGACCTATTTTACCTTCCCAAACAGCATTAGACATGGCAAAGAAAGCAGCTGTCTGTGCTACAGTTGTTACAAGCTGTTATTCCCGCCTCCTACCTATCCTTTGTGATGATAATGTCTGCAAAATGCTGCAGTATATATACAGTATTTATGTGCTATAAATTGTAGTGCTTACTGTGCAGTGCACTGTGGTGATGGAACTCCCTTTTCTCGTTCCCTGTCTATCTGGGAGATGTATTGCATAGCTTGGTGGAAAGGCCCAGCAGCAGCTTACACCTGCAGCAGAAATTTCTCCCAGGAAGACAGACACAGCTCTAGCTTCATTTACAAGTGACTTGGTAGCTGGAGAAAGTGGGGGGGTGGGTGGTAGTGGGAACCACTGGGGCCTTGTGATGGCCCTGGATCCTAGAGACCACTCATCTTTTCATTGGATTGGGTCAACCCTCTGGACCTGTCTCTACCATTGCATGAAAAACAATGTGGTCTCCTTGTTGCATTCATGCTTCCTTGTGGTCCTGACAATCTGCCTGGTCAAGAAGGCCTTTCCATGAACAGTAAAGTTAGTGCCTCCTGTTCTAATCCCACTTGCTGGGTGCAGAAATGAAGCAATAAGGAGACCTTGCAGTGTGATGCCATTGTCTGAGGAAGGATGAAAGGAGAGATATATGATGGTAAAAGAGTGGGCCAGGAAGCTGTACAGGAAGAAGGTTTAATGTAGTTGTAGGTAATCTGGGGATGATTTAGGCATTTCCCCCTAATGAGCTCCTTGCTGTTGGAGTGAATTGGATATGGGAGTAAACATGGCTCTTGCTTTCTCTTAACTGTCTGCTAGGTGCTGAATACATTTCTGTGGCTTTTAGTCTTGCATGCTAATGATCTCAGGCTGCACAACCTGTGACTGGCAGTATCATGGGCCCTGTGGGATGTCTGTGTGTGATCTTGCAGACTAGATGGTCTGTGGGCCTGTCATAAGGACCCAAACAAGCCACCCAGAGGTAGAAATGTAGTCACCACTGGCTCCATACATAGGCAGTGGGAGGAAAGGGACACACCTTCAGCACTTGGCCAGGCATCTGGACCTGAATAGCCATCTTACAACTGCTCAGTGTAGCAGTGTTGGGTATTCCTGCAAATACAGTGCTTACTCTGTGCTTTACTGATACATTCTGCCCATGCCTTGCTTTGGAAGAGGACCAGTCTTGTGCTTCATGCCAGTAAATGCCCAATTAGAGCACTAACACAACATGAACTGCATGTTATTAACGTCAGCTGGCTGCAATTTCACCAAATTTGAAACTTCAGGAGCCAGGTGCTGGGCTGCCTTCTCCACATCACTCTGCCAAAGCACCTGTTTCTGAGCACCATCTCTTCCCTTCTCAAACTCCTCATGCCAAAGGCCGTGCTGTCTGCAACCCCTGCTGTAGCTCCCTAAGGTGCAGACTGTGTGTGGATCTGTCCTGACATCTCCTCTTGCCTCCTCTTCTAGCTTTATGCAACTCCCTGCCCTCATCTCCTATCACAACTGCTGCTTCTCTCAGCAGCTGAAATAGCAGGAGCGAGTGGTTTGTGAACTCTGGCTGAACTGACAGGATCGCTTCATAACACTCCACATTTCTGCAATTAGTTTTGGGTTTTTTTTAAATTTAATTTTATTTATTTTTAACAGGCTCTGCTCCCAGATTTACTGAGCTGAATGCAATTGCTTAGCTTCATTATTCTGTTGCAATAGGTCTGCTGGCAAGTTTATTAAGCAATAAGGGATGAAAGGCAGCAAGTTTCTAGGTGGTTATAGTGTGTGTTGTGTAGTGATGATAAGGCACAAGGTCGAAGGCTCACAGCTTTAATCACCAGAGAAAAACACCCTGGAGAGACAGGATCTTATTGGTATAATGACATGGAAGTGAGTCATAAAAAAGGAACTGCTATAAAAACTGCCGATTCCTCTTTGCCTGGAGAAACTGATGCTTAGGAGAGATCATTTGTAGAATTGCTCTAATATTAGTCACATCTACAGCTATCTTCCCCTCAAGCATTATAGACCAGGTGTGAACCTGAAATGGAAATCCCTTGAACCAGCTCCTTTCTTTATCTGCTAGTCAGAAAGCGCTCCAGTTTTGTTGATGAAATTCATGCAGAGGGAATTTCTCCCCCTGCAGAAGCCCATGAGCTTTCTGTGTCTGCAGGGAACTTGTCAGATCTTACAAAGTCTGGCAAACTGCTGCTGGTGGCCCTGTTGGTGTGGCTGTGGCTTCACCCTGTGTTGCTGCTGCTGCTTCTCACCCGCTGTGATCCCATGAGTGTCCTGCATGATTGTAGAGAAAGAGCATCTTCCTTGGGCCTCAATATAGCTGAAGCTATGACATTTTGTGAATGTGGACTCCAGTTTCCCTAAACAAGCAGGTCATGGACTGCTGTCTCTCATTCTTTCTTATCCTTACCTGCTGGTGTGAAATCCAACTTTAAAATCTCTGCTTGTGTGTCTACTTTGTCACTGGTCGTCACTGATGTTTGGTAAGTCTTCCCATTGCTGCCAGGCTCCTGGCTTTACACACACCCTGTCTGTCTGGGCTAATAGTACATCCCAACATAATACAGTAATTTTAGGATGCATTAACAAATTTTGGAAGATTAGAGACAGATCCTTTAGAAATACTAAGTAATAATATTGTCTCCCTGTGGAGGCTATTAGAAATTGAAACATGACATCTGAGGGAAAGATACCATTATAACAACGTAGAGAAGCCAGACGGGTAAGTGATCCACACAGCTTATGTCATGAAAACGGGAAGCATCTGTCTCTGTGGGGAATGGAAAAAATAATTAATGTATCCATGTACAGCCTGGGAGATTGATAGCTGTAATTTAGCAGTGGCTGTTCAGCACTTCTATCAGCAATGACAAAGTGGCCTGCAGTGTTACCTGTTTCTTAATCAGGCTCTTGATTGCAGTATGGAAGGGTCTGGAGTTACTCTCTAAAGAGAGAGATCTTATAAAGTGAAGCAGCAGTGACACACAACCATATGGGAGAGCATATGTGAGGACAACATCTGCAGAGGGCTTCATCTTTTCTTTCTCCTTTTTTCCCTCCTTCTCATCTTAATTAATTGCAAAGGGTTATTGGATTGATATGCAGATCAGCTCAACAGCCATAGATGAAGAGCCCAATACTGTGAATCAGACTCCTGTGGCAGGGAAACGTAAGCAGCAGAGTCTCGTGACAGCATCAGAGAAGTAGCGGATTGCTGATTTAATGCCCCAGTGTGCAAAGCCTGCCCTTGTTGTAGGGAATGGAGGCTGGAGGGGAGTTGTGCATTACTTGGTCTCTGGGATTAATGCTGAATGCTGTTGTCCATCACCACTTCAGGTCATTGTAGATTGCTGGGATCACAGGGGACTGTAACGTGAAAGTGCTCATCCTTGGTTTGTAGCTCTCCACCAGCAGTGTTGCAGCCCCAGTGCTCTGGTGGCTGGAATAGTCTAAGCCTTCTGTAGTTGGGGTGATGTGAGAAGGGTTAATGTGCTCAAAAGCTTCTCTGTTTCCCCCACCCTACATCCCAGATGATTTAATGTGAGAGATTGCCTATGACTGCTAGTGTTATCCCATCTATACGACATCTTGCAGTGCACCAAGCTTCCTGCAGTGTGCTCTTGCTCAGAAAGCGAACCTTCCAACGTTTCCTCCTCCTGGGCTGTGGGAGGAAGCAGGGTATGGCAGAGCTCAGTATTGGGAATAAGGAGTTGCAGGTATGCTCTTGACCCTGGTTCTCTGTGGCAGAGACCTCAGGGCAGGGGATTTGCAACAATGCAATGAAGAGAGGCAAAGCAGAAAGATGAGGGAGGGGTGGCCAGGAGGGAAGCACGCAATGTCATGGGGTCCAGTCCCTGGACCTCAACTGAAGGTGGTTTTTTCCACAGATATTCATTGATGTCAGCGCAAGGTAGTCCCGAAGACTGACTGGTTAAGACATAACCTAAAAGTCTTACTAAGGAACAGCTGTAGTAGAAGCAAGGATGGAGCCCAGGCCTCTGAAAACTCATACCTGTGCTGTAGTCCTTGGAGCCAGCTTTGCATCTGGAGAAAGAACTTAAATGATGGGATGAGGTGACTGGGGGGGGGTGGGTGGTGGTGCTGGGCCCATCAATCTATCAGCCATGCTTCCTGCTGTGGGAAGTGGGTTATATCTGACAGGTCTTGTCAGGCTCCATCTTTTTTTCTTGTCTAAGTCAGCAAATGGGGGGCCTTGCCTTGCACCTGACATGGCCCACAGATTTGAAATCCAGTGTGGGAAAGAGATTTATTTTGAGGACAGAAAATTGTGGTTTACTGTTTTTTAACAGTAATTTAATTTTTAATAATAATTTTATCATTTGATTTTAAATAATAATTTTAACAGTGATTCTGTTTATAACACTTGTTCTGTTCAACTTTGTGAAACAAATTTTCATCTGGAGTAAATAATGTAACTGTTCCAAAAAGTGGAACTGTGATGATTCACACAAGCTTGGGTTTGGTTCCACTAACCTTAACTCCTCAGTGTAATTTACTAACATAATTGCCCTCACGTACCCGTGTTTCACATCTCTGAGACTACTGTGAAGATTTTCTATAGCCTGGGATAAATTCAACCCCGATAAAACTTCTTTAAGGTTACTCTGCTTCTGTTAGGGATGGAGATGCTCCTTTGATCCTTATGATTTGTCAAGCATGATTTTCATATGACTCAAGCTGGCCAAGTGCATAAGGTTTTTAGTAGCACAGTAGGTACGTGACATCTCTTTGCTTTAGGAGTCCTGATGCCACTGGTAGTTTAGTGTGGTGCCCAGGCTTAGCACTGTTACTCCAGTGAGAACCCCTAGGGAGGACTGTGGTGATGGCTCTCTGGCTGAACTGTACTGGAGACAACTAGGAGGAAGGCAGTTTGGAAACAGCCTCAGCACCTGCATCTTTTAATTTGACACTTTGCTGCTGTGGTTAAACTGCAAGGATTTCTGGACAGGGTTTATACAGAAATGTGGATGTTCACCCTGCACCAATCATAGTAGGAGAGCTAGAGCTAACAGAGGGTAATAGGGAAGCACAATGTGTTCTGTATGCAGCTTGAACAGCAGCTGAACTGCACTGATCAGTTCACTTTTCTTGAATGTCCTGAGTCATAAGACAAGAAGGGATATGAAAGAAAGAGGTAGTGAATTGACATTATGGCAATGGATACTTTATTGCACCATCATCTGGTTCCTGCATCCAGCTTGAGTCTAGTTGTTCATCACACAGCCCTTTAACTGAAAGCTCTATCTTGCCACATCCTAGCGTGATGGCTTTGTTGTACATGAGAGTGTACAGTGGATCCTTCTGTGGCTGCTGCAGTGGCTCTGGCCAAGGACCCATGCCATGGGTTTCTTGCCCCCAGAAAAGATTAGAGTGAGACAGGGAGAGGCAATGAGCCCCAGTAAATTAAGCCTGTGAGGCACTACAAAGCTCTTTTGCCTCAACATCCCCCCTTCACTGATGAAGGCAAAGTGGCTTGGTGATGGATTTCATGCAATGGGACACCCGAGAGCAACAGCTATTTGAGTATAGAGGTGTGCTTTATGGAGAGATTATGGTTTTGTTTAAGGTTGCTTGGATGTTGAGATGATAGCTGTGTAGAGATTGTGTGGACAAATGAAGTGAGAGCTAACGCTCAGCAAGAGGGATGCAAGCTTCCCAGGGGGTATGGATTTGCAGTACAACACAAAATCGGATTTCAGAGATCAGCCGTGCTGAAAAGGTATTGACTGAAGATAAAATGCAAGTACTTACCTGCTCATTTTCTGCAGTGCTTTATTGTTCACTTTTGTTTGGTTTTGCAGTAAGTAAAGGGATCTTTGTCTTCTCTCTCAGGCAGGGCCACCCTTTGCAGGCCCACAGAGCTCATCACTCTTTCCTCATATAGAAAAGGCTGAATTACAAAGGAGAAGGCAAGGCTTCATTTTCCGAGTACTCCAACAAACAAAAATTTTTATGATTTTGCCTTATCTACCACGGACTGATTGACCCCCTTCACCTCTTGAGAGTTTTTGGACTCATTTCCCATTATGGGGTGAGAGAAGAAATGAGGACAAAGAAATTATGTTGCCGAGTGCTGCCAACTGTACTTCCTTGGCAGTGTAAGGGGATCATCTGGTTCCTCACCCACAATCCTGACCATGGACGGAGGCTGTAAAGGGAGCTGTTGGTGAAGGCTGTTCTGTGCCATGGAAGTCCTAAATGTTTAAGTTGGTTTAAATGAAAATCCAAAGGTCAGGAATTCTTCAGTGTCCCAGGATGATCTGCTGAGGAACCTTTCCTGTGCTATGGGCAACCACAGGCATGTGGAGACTGAGTGTGGCTGTTAGCTGTGAACCACCAATATTGAAGAGGCTAGACTGCTGCAGATCCAGAAACCAGGGGAGAAGGGCTGAGACAGTGACTGGGGAATTTGGCCTCTCAGGTTTTTTTAGACATTCATTAATACTCAGGTGTGTGAAAACTAGAAAGCTTTTGACATCTTCCCTGTTCCCATCACAGTTTAGCTGAAAATGGAGAAAATGGACTGTCTGATTGGGATGAGCAGGTGGATCTTGTGGCACTATGCTGCTGCATCTCATGCATTCAGGAGAAAAAGTCACTGTGGTTTAATGTCTTTCTGCAACCTATGCGGTCCCAGTTCAACTCCTTGTGATGAATGTCTCATTTCCAAACACTTTGGGGTTGAATGGACATGGAAATTGAGGTTTTCTCCATCAGTCAGGGTGGATGGACAGCATGGACTAAGGTTGTCCTGTACCCCTGTTGTAAGGACAGGAATTGATTCCTCATGCTTTCAGCAGTCATCTTCCACTGTCAATAAATTCCCTTTGTAAAACATTGTGAAAATGCAGGCTGGTTGCCACTTCCTGCAGGCTGTGAAATCAAACTGACTCCTCTGTAAAAGAAAGCCAAGATATGGGCACAGGGGTTCAGGTGGCTGCAACCCGCTCTCTGCTCTTCCAAGGCCTCTAGGTGAGAAGCACACCAAAAGGTGGGCAGAAATCCAGAGCTGCTGAAGCAGCTACAAAGGAAATTGTGTGTCTCTGTGTATGCATTTATCTCTCTGCATGTCTGTTTCCCTGCATTTGTCCTTTTCTGTGTTCAGAGCTGGTTGACTAAGTTAAAAAAAAGTGCATAAATGATTTGCCAATCAAAAATTATAAATCATTTATCTAGAGAATGTCATTTGTCTCTGAGCTAGCCAAATTGCTGGAAAATGGATTTTCCATGACATAAGTGACCTATCAACAGTCTAAATGCTGGGGGGAACAATACCCGTGAGTGCCAGCAGGCAAGCTGTTGTGCACTGCTGGTGGAAGAAGGGTAAGAGCAAAGTAAAAAAACAGGTAAGAGGGTGTATGAAGAAGTGCTTAATAAGTGATTCTATTATTATTATAATGTCTTTTGATCTTTTAAATGATTTGTTTATTTAGCATATAATCCTAAAATACTATCTATCTATATATAAATATAAATGAATAGTTTGAAAACCAGTATTAAGCTGTAGGAATCTGTCTAGAGAAACTGTGGAGGCATTGCAGCTATAACAGAATCCAGCATGTTGGGCAGAACTCTGCCTCCTAGAAGTGTGTGTGTGGCATGCCTGGCCACAGTATCATGGAATTATGGCTGTTCATAGTAATGTAATAGCTTGTGCTGTACAAGGGATCTGTAAATCCCAAAATGCCTTGGACAGTGAGATCTGCTGGTAGCATTCCCATCTGGGAGATGGCAAAGTGGTGGAAAAGCTGAGGAGTGGTTCTAGGTCTTTTTCCCTCTCCCCTGGGATATTTTGTTCCCCTTTCCTGGGGACCAAAAATGTGTTCATGGGGATTATATCCAAGGACACAATCTTGTTTTGTGCAGGGAGGGAGGTCTCTATGTCTGTCTGGACCATGAGATCTCTCACACCAGGGTTACTTCACATTAAGAGCTATAAGGTGTTCTGGGTATCCTAGAAGACTGGTCATCATCGGTGTATTCATCTGGGAAGTCCAAGATCCTGCCTATGTTCCTGCATTTGTTGATCCCCTTTAAATCCCAGCAGTGCTGACAGGAAAAGAGGTCCGTGACTCTATTTCCCTTGAAGCTGAAGGAAAGTTACTGTTGACCCTGGTAATTGTGAAACAGGTACTTCTTTATTTTCTGTCCCTGTGATCAGGGCTTCCATCTGCTTTTCCATAAATAGAAAGCACCAACCGCCTCAGAAAATCCTATTCCCGCTCTTGACAGCCAGGGTCATAAAGGACTCATTAAAGAAAGTAAATAAAGGATGTGGCCAGGCCTGGCAGCAAGAGCTTTCTCATGGTGCCAGCAGGCCTTCTGCCAGGTAAAGCCAGACTCCCAGCGAGAGCTTCTCAGAGCACCTTTGGGGTGTGTACAGAAGAGTTCTGTGGTGAGATGAAATATTTAAAACTGCTTTGGGTTGAAGCGAGGTGGGAGAGCGTCAGCCTCTTTAATCTGTGCAGTTTTAAGACTGCAAGTGAATCATTGATGAGGAGGGCAGAGTGTTTCTAAAGCTTTGGCAGGTCATTAAACCTAGTGATGGACTCATTAAACAGGGAGCTGCATGGAAAGCCCAGGACAAAAGTGCTGGAGTATTTCACATGCATTGCCCTGTGGAGTGCCAGCACTTTTTACTTGTGACTTTCAGGGTATCATAGCAGTATTTATTAATAAAGGTAAACATCTTAGGCCAGTGGATTGTGTTGCATAAGAAGATATGTATGAAAGAAGCTCTTTGATCTGTCAGGCAAAAGCATAAGATACAATAGTTGGGATTCAGGACTTGGGGTGTTTCTAACATTGCACATGGGGCTTGGGTAAATCACCACTGCCAACTTGTAACTGGGACTGAACGGCGGCAGGGAAGGAGGGGGAGTGTTGCAGTGTCAGTGCTCCCATGACTTGGGTGGAAGAGAAGTAGGCGATGCCGCTTTGCCAAGCCGTGTCCTCGAGCCCATTTGTGTTCAGGGTTTCCGCTGGCCTCAGTGCCCACACCATAGTGCTGTTTGACCTCTGCTGTACCTGCTGTTCTGTGCCTCAGGCTTTTTCTGACCCATCTGCAAAGATTCTATATATTGTTCCAGTCACTGCAATGACAAATACAGCATCACATTATCCCTTCAACTGGTTTAAATTTTGTTCTCTTCGAGAGAATTTTGCTTTTCAGTAAAACTGTGCATAAGTGTTGGCCATAGACCTGAATTAACCCAGTCTTATTGCTTACAGCCCCTATGCTTCATCTCTAATTGTTAATTACACAGACCTAGATACTTGGGTGGTGTAAACTGGCATTACCCTTTTGGCTTCAGATAGGTTTACAGGATTTGAACAGTATCTCCTGACTGTCTTACATTTACATAGCTGTGTTCCAAAGCATTGTGTAAATGTCATGCAGAAGAGATGATATGGGCCTTCCTCGGGGGGGTGGACATTGTCCCTCAGCTGGCAAGCAAGCAGCAAATGCCCTTTTCTGCAGAAAGGCCACAAATGTGTGCCCTTGATTCCCTGGTCCTCAGGAGAGAGTGGAAACAGCTGTAAAGGAAAAGATCCTTCAAATCTGCAACGTGGAGGAGGAGCAAGGGGTTAGCAATGTGGAGGATGCTTCTGAGTTGAGAGCTCCGAGTTCCTCTTCCCTCTGCTTCTTGGTTGGGGCGAGAATGAAAGGAGCTGGAGGTAACTTAAAGGAGGGGCTTGGCTGGTATGGCGGAGGTGTGGGGATTTCTTGCTCAGATGCTGGGCTCATGGCTCAGGTAAGTCCATGCATTGCTTGAAGCCATAGGTGGTGAGGTGGTGAAAAAGCTCCATCCCCCTTGCAGGATGCACCTTGATGTTTATGCTTTCTATTTAAACTTCTGTTGGGACAGCTTACTTCTAAAATGCAGTTGCTTTTGGCAGAGTAGAGAGCTGATTGCTGCTTACTACTGCTTAGGAGTCCATAAGAGGAAGTGAAGAAGAATTAAATATGAAATACCTTTATATGCAGCAAAAAGTGCATCAGAGGTGGTCTAGTCTTGTCCTCAAGTAAACAGTAATTGACTAGTTCCTTTTTCTTTTTTTTTTTTTGGTTTATTGCCTGAAACAAATAAGCTCTCCCTTGAATGATCCATTTCCAGAAATCCTGTAAGCAGCATGCTCAGTGTAGGTGGGGAAGAGGGGTGTGTGCGATGGCTTGGGAATGCACAGTTGGGAACACAGAGTGCAGTGGGAAAGAACAAATGAATTCTGACACTGTAAGTGAAGATTAAGCAGTGAAGAGAGTGCAGTTTCAGCTGGCAGTCATTGCATGAACAGCTTGGATATTTCAATAATCAGTTTAAAGTTGAGTTTATCAGGCATGCAAAAAGCTCAGCTCTTCAAGGTGTGTGGTTGTAGCTCAAAGCCATTAAAAGTCAAGAGAGATTATGATGGTGTGGTGTAAAAACGCATTAATGCAATCTCCTCCGTCCATTGGAGGAAAAGACAGACCTGGCATAATCAGGAGCAGATTTCTGTTGCCTGTGATCCTAAACTCCTCTTCAACTAGGAGTAGAGAGGGAGGAAGCTGTTATTTATCCTCTGTAGAAAGCTCAGTGCAGAGCTAGTAGTCTGTGGCTCTCCAGTCACGTGAAAGCCTCTGTTTTCTTTTCCCTCCAGATGAACGAAGTGGCCTGCAGTGGACAGACACAGAAGCATGAGCTCATTGTCCTGCTCATCCTTGCCTAGATGTGCTGTGGCTGACACATGAAACTCCCTCTGAAGTCAGTGGGGCTGTGGGGGATGACCTGTATGGCTGTGCTCTCTGGCCAGACCTTCATCAGATACAAATCTGCACAAGTTTCTTGCTTCAGTGGGACTGGAGTAATTTGTAGTGTGTTTTGCAGTATTTCTACTTGGGCAAGCCAGCAGGCAATTGCCTTGAGAAGTGCTGGTTCCCCGGGGAACCTCCACCTGGGAATATCTAGTGGCCATACTGTGTTGTCTGTGACACTCCTCTGCCTGTAATTACAGGTGGCAACTCTGCTAGATGCCATGCTAAGAAATTACTCTTTATATCCTACTTAAGCAAAAACATCTTGTAAGAACTGTTTATTCTGTTTTGGGGCTCTGTGATATGTGATCCCTCTTACCTTCAGTCCCTCTCTGATTTCCAGCCCTCAGATTGAAAGGCACTCTGTCTCCACTGATTCTTCCAGCATGTAGCCAGTCTCTGGCTGTGGTTTTTGGCATCTAGCAAGGGGCAGTCCTGGCCCAGTCCCACAAGTGGTTAACAGATGCTCTCAATTTCTGAACACGGGGAAGTTGAGACTTGACTCAGAGACAGGACTGGTGCTTTGAGATCCAAACCTCTGCTGTGGCTGGATGTAGTAATGGTGTCAATATGGAATGTGCTTGCCTGGAAATGTATTTTGTGTGCTCATGCTTGCCTTTTTTCTCTGTACCAGAAGTTAGCTTGATCCCTCTGCTAGGCAGGTAAAGGTGCACTCAAATGACAACTCTTGCAGATAGAGGAGTGAACAGCCAGTCTCCCATCCTGTTGCTTCACCAGAGAAGAAAAATGTCTGTGTTATATTTTCCCTTCTGAAAGGAATTTGGTGCAGTTGATATAATTCCATAGTCTACTGTGTTCTTTTAGTCCTATTTCTTTCAGCAGATCAGTGTGGCAGTCTGAGTTTTTCAAATACAGTGGAAAAGCAGAACATAGAGACAAGTGGGAGGGAAGTTCAGGAAAAAAAAATCCCCAAAGAAGCTGCCACTTTTCCCCAAATCTAAAGGGCTGGAAGATGTGTTTACATGGCTAGAGGATAAGGAAGGATGCATGCTTGCACACATGCAGAATGCGTGCTGGGGAATGGCCTACAAAACAGGCCACAAAAGGTTGCTGAGAGCAGGAATGTAAAATTAAGAAAAGGGGAAACTGTAGGCTGGAAAGAATTGAAATTGTCCTGGTGAGAGATCTTTAACAAGCTCTTGATAATTTCCTCAAGGGAAGCAATAGACTCTTTATTGCTGGGGTTGTTTAAAAAGTAAACTGGATGAAACAGTAAGAAATATGCTCTAAGGACTAATCTTCTGTCAAACTGATGGATTAATGACCTAATTGGTCCTTTGGTTTCCTTCCATCTCTTATGCCTACTGCTCTGTGAGAAGCAGCTTCTAGGCATTAGGAATAAGTCTAGGTGAAAAGAGTAGTATTACTGAAAATATGCATTTACTTTCAGTGATTTGGTCTTCTTCCAGAGATCTTGGCCATGAGAAGGCCTTAGTACTGTAGAAGACAGAGTGGGCGTGGGACTCGGAGTCCTGAAGTGTAACTTGCTTTCAGCTTTCTCTGTAATGCCTTGAGTTGTTTCTGTCCCTCAGACAGGATAGTCTTCTGAGACCTGTCACAAAGCAAGCTATTCTCACAAAGCTATGGTAATTCATTGTCACTCCTGCATCTATTGGTTGGATTGTGCAGGGCTACTCTTTGTGTGCTCCCTGGGGCTTTTTCAAGGCACAAATAGGCATCAGGTGTCATGATTTTAGGCTATTTGGTGATGCAAAACAGATGGGAAACTGTGAACATCCTTCTCCCTTCCCCACATATTTTCCATCTACTAAATTTCCTGTGCTGCTTAACTTTGCAAATGTCCCACCTAGGAATCGGGCATGTGGTCAGGGAGAGGAAGACCGTGATGTCTGTGTTTGGGTATTCTAGTGCCACGCATTGGAGGAAACTTCAGGAAGCTCAAGATACTCAAGAGATCAGAACCTGCCCTGCACTGAGAGAACATCAAGGAAGTTGGAGGTAAACACAGCAAGACACAAATACAGCTGGGTCTTTCACATATTTCATCCCAGTTATGATGAAGGGCATCCTTTTTTATTCCCATTCTCCTTGAATGTTTACCTTTCCCTTTGTAAGGGAAGAAGTAGAGAAAGTACTGTTTAAGATATGTGGATCACAGCTACATCTACTGTGCCGCTATACTCAGGATTGCAAGTGCTAAGAAAATTGTCTTGCAGTAGTTTCCTTGTCATCCCTTTCCCTTTGTACATCTGCTGGTAAAGCAGCCTGGCAATAGACAAAACTTTAAATACATTAGACATGCATTTGCATTTGAAGAAGGGAAATAAAATATACATGACTCATCCTAATTCAGACTTGCAGACTGTTTCCAGATTACCTTCCTGCAATCAAAATTTGACTTCTTAAAACAATTTTAATCGCTGTAGGTAGGTTGGTTGGGTTTTTTGGTTTTTTTCCTCCCCATGTTTAAATGGTAGCGTTCTCAGGGCATTCAATGAAAACTTCCTCAGTTGATAGAATTGATTTCTGGATTTCATTATTTCTTTTCGGAGTCTTCAGATCTGGTCCGTGAACTTCTAAGCATCATCAGTCCCTCTAATCTTGGGCAGGGTTACGTAGGCTGAGCCTTGGTTGGAACTGGTCCCAGTATTTTCTGTGTGCCTGAAGTCAGCTCAGCTCTAGTCTTTTTCTTGTCGTCTTTTAATGGTTTTTCTTAAACTGCTTTCAGATGTATGTTCCCTTGGAGCTTCTTAGCAGATTGCGTCTACTGTTTTTAACTTGACCAGCACAACCTTGGCAAATGCCACTTGAAGCTGCAGCTCCTGTGACTCCCCTTATGTTTTACCTTTCATTGTTTCAGTGCTTACGTGTTTTGTTCGGTATTACCCAGTTGTAAAATTACCAGAAGGAAATAGCAGTGGAGTAGGATAACTGATCGTCTGTTTATAGTTCAGGCTAAACTTAGTTCATTGGCATATAGAGCACAAGCTTTATGCTGAAAGGGGATTTCTGCAGACTGTATCCCTAGCTTGTTCAATGCAACACAGGATTTATGCATGTATGGGAAGGCATGTGGTTAGAAGACTAGTGCAGGTCTTGGAGTCCTCCGAGAGAAGTAGTAGTGAGATTTTCAGCCAGGGAAGAGCAGTGATGCAGGGAGATGAAACTGGTGACTGAGTGATCTGTTAATATTAAATACTGGAAGATTAGAAAAATAACTATGTCTTCTGAAGAAAATGGACTAAAGTCACTTGGAGGGGAATGTATGTAGTCCTGGTTGTGGGCAGTGTTCCCAGTCTTTGTTATCTCCAAATAATTGGGAGGGAAATTGAGGAAAGAGGTCCTGGTGAGGAATGTAAAAAGTTACTTTAATAACTCTGGAAAGGTTCTGAACAGCCAGTTATTCAGTGTCCATACTCAGTCCTTTCTTGAGCTGCTAAAACTGAGGAAAAAAAGTAGGAAGGCTTTCAGCAGATATTCATTGGCAATTATAAGGGAAATATCCACTGTGCTGTGTCTGTTTCCCTTGGCCACTTCCACTTAATGAATGCCCTTAGAATAGCAGCTCTGCTATTGAGCCAGAACAAATTCTGCACCGTGTTGGCTAGTTCTGTGTGCCCTGCAGACAGAGAACAAAAGTGCTAATGCATGATTTATGTATCAAACCAGCACAGTAACATTAACCAGCTAAGCTACACAACGTGCCTGTTGAATAGAGACTACATCTCCATAAGCTAAAGTGCTTCTCACCCTGACCCATCTGTTTTACTGAGGTTGTTCTAGCTGTTCCTCCCCCTGCCTTTGGAGGTAAAAGCATCCTCTGCGCTGCTGCTGTGATACTCAAGCACAGGGAGGAAAACTCTCTGTGCTTAGCTGCTGTACAACAACTAGGATGCAACATTATTAATCAAGGGTGGCACAGAGCTGAGTGTCCCTGCTGAACTGGGGGAATGCAGGAAGGTAACAGAAAGAGTCTCTAGGCAGGTTTATTGCAGCCAGTTCCTTGTTGATAGGAATGTATAAATTTTGGAGTTAATATTCGCATAGCAGGTTTGTGGTTCTTCCTTCTGGATTCTGCTAAGGCCTGACTGAGCAGGGGTGGGGAAAGGGAACATGTAAAGAGATTAAATCAGAACTGTAAACCCAAGAGGGGTGGGACAGTTTGACTTGGAAGTCAGATCATTTTCCTTTTTCCTGGTTTTGTATTTTTGTGCTCTCTGTTCTGAACTTGTCTACAGCTCCTGGGGGTGTGTGCAGGTGCTGCCTCTTGGAAATGCTTCTGGGGCATGGCCAGCTATATGCTGTGTCTTCAAGCTGTGTAGGTTTGTGGCACAGGGGCAATAGTACAGCAGATGCAAGTAAATGGTGTGAGTACCATGTGGATAATGGCTATTTATTAATAATATCTATTCTCTGGCTGCCATTTGGCAAACACAACAGCTGGACTGCCCTATAAAGAAATTAAAGTGACTTCTAGGAATGGAGACATTCAGTTCCTCAGTGAACTTTTTGTAGAAGGCATATTACCTGCAACAGTATGCTATTTTCCACTGGTCCTTACTACTTACAGTTTTATTTCTATTGTTGATTCATAGTGTGAGGTCTAGGAAAGCCTTGTGTAACCCAGTGGGTGGTTGTCACCTTTATCTTGCTGGCAAGGTGTGGCAACAGGATAGAAGTTAGGAATGATCTTCTCTATTGGCTTAACATCTATTCAGCAGAGAGCATGTTAAATGCAGATATACAGCTCTTCCTGGCTGTGTGGTCCTATCACTCCTTAATGTGGGTGATGGTGAATAGAAATATCAATCCTAGCTGTCAGAGTGCTTCCTCTTTTGAACCTGTGCCATTGTACCATGTTTTAAAAAGTGTGGAGGTTGTTCTTTAGTGTCTCTGGTATTGTGTTGGCTCAGTTAGAAATCCTAGCTTTGGGAGGCAGTCCACCTGTGAATGGGGAGATTGCAGGAGAAGGAAATAGCTACAAAACGTCTTCCTCTTCTTGTGGTATAAGGATGTTCTCTGTTGTGCTCACTCAGCACCCAGGGTTAAGTAGTAGACTTGTTCCCAGCTGAGCTGAAATGGGACAGCACTGCGCAGAGGTTCTTGATCAAGCAGATCTTCTTGGTATGAATCAGTGTTGGGATGTTATATTTTGAAGCTCCTCAGTTTTATTTGCTAATGCACCTATAATGGCAGTCCCTGTGAAAGAGCTGTGGTGTGTTTGGAACTGGCATGGTGCTTCTCATGATCTTAAGTGTGCCTATTAAAACAAAAAAAAAGGCCATATTGAAAATCAATTTTCTCCTTGCAGGTCTTGAGCAATTTTGTAAGATATAATAAGATGAGCAATCTGGTTCTGGCAGTGAAAAGAACAGATGCCAAGCTATAATTTCCCTTACCAGAAAATGCTGTGGAGTCACTTTGTGTTGCAGAAAGAAGGATCTGTGTTATTAATAGAGGACAGTTAAAACTTGGAGTCCTGAGAGTATGCACTTCATCTGGTCTGTGCCATATGGAGGATGGTAGGCAGGAACACATCCTGGTCAGCCAGGAGAGAGATGACAAGATCTTAGAGCATAAGAGGTTGTCTGTACCTTGACTGAGTGGTGGAAATTGTTGGGTAACACATCCCATAACACCAAGAGGTGGTGTTTCTGACCATAGCAACTCTTCTTGTTTTTTTGTGGGGGTGATTTTTTGGTTTGTTTATTTTTTTGTGTGTGGGTTTTGGGTGGGTTTGGGTTTTTTTTGTTGTTTTTTTTTCAGGGACAGTTTCCATGGAAGATGGCAGAGCAAAGCTGGCATTGCTCATTTGCACAGAGCTAGTAGCTGTGATGCCCTGACCTGGATCCTTTGTGTACTTCTCAGCTGAACAGATTCAAGGAACTGGTCAAAAGGGAAAAAGAAACTATCTTGGAAGAGTGCTGAAATTTGCCTCTGTAAATATATTCCTTCTCTTATCTCTAGAAATATCCTGGGTCTATTGCCATCACCTCCTTGTCAAGGTCAGACATCAACCAGCTTCTGGAACAATACAGTATCCCTGCCTACTTTACAGATATGGATGTGCATCACTTTTAAAGCAGATGCTGGCTGGTGCAGGGTCACAGGGGTAAATTCACACCTCAATTTACTACATTTTTATGTCCCTGGATAAGCAAGCCCTAACTCATTTAAACAGTCTTCAACTTGTTCCCTACTCTGGCCAGCTCTCTCATATCATTAGAATTTTGTTAAGCATCGAGTCACAACTAACTTTTTACTTTTTTTTTTTTTTTTTTTTTTTTTTTTTTCCTGGAGGCTGTGGCAGAGATTGTTGCATTCTCAGCATCATCAGATTTGTTCTTCTCCATTAAGTGATAGGCTTATGCTTTTCTTTGCTCTCCTCTTACTTTTAATGTATTTATAGAGCCTTCTTTGTTGCCTTTATGTCCTTGTTAGTTGTAATTCATCTTATGCCTTAGCCTTTCTGATTTATCCCTGCATGCTTATGCTATTCCTTTATACTTTTTCTTAGTTGTCTGTCCTTGTTCCCACTTTCTATACAGTTACTTTTTGATTGTTCAGTCTTTAAAGGGCTCCTAATGTAACCATATTGGTTTCAAGCTATGTTCACTATCTTTCCTCTGTACTCGGATAGATCCCTATTGTGCTTTTGATACAGCTGCTTTCAGCAGTATCAGATCTCCTGCATTCCTCTATACCTTAGATTATCTTCCCGAGAGACCATGCCTCACAGTTCTGAATATGTTGAAGTCTGCTACTTTTTTTTTCATTTTTTTTGAAGTCCATTGTCCTCATTCTCCTGGTCTCTTTTCCCTTCCTCTGCTGTCTTATGATCACTTCCACCTGCATTGCCTTCCCTCTCTCAGTCCTTAACAGTTTCTCTTTACTGGAATAAAATCTAAATACCCTCCTACTTACTATAGTTTTCTTCACATTTTAAAACAAAAACTTATCACCATCACGAAGACCTTAAACTCTCTGTGTCTTAGTGTACTGTTTCTAGTAATCAAAATCTTCCAGGAAAGGTGGTATTTCTGCTATTTACCCAGAAATGACTCATCTACTTGCTTCTCTTTGGATCATCCCCTCCTCCCTGCTTTCTCTAGAACAAGAGATCTGAAATAGGCCCTGACATTTCTCCTGTTTCTGAGCTTCAAGCAAGCACTGCTGCCATGGAATACAGCACCCCTTCCCTTTTTCTATGTTGTTATTCCCTCGAATATGTGTGTGTATATATAACTTTCCCTATATTTCTTTTCCTTGTGGATTTATTTCTGATAACATCACTTTAAGTATGGAAAAGCCCAAAATTTACATACCAAGTAAGTGAAAGCAGAATAGGATCCTTTGTAGCCTATTCCAAAAATTTGATTTTTTTCTGCACAATGAATTTTGAACTACTGTGAAACATCTCTACTCATTACTGGGTTCCAATACAAAAGCTGGTAAATTACTGCTTTAAAAGATGTGCGGATGTAGTGCTTGGAGACATGGTTTAGTGGTGGACTTGGCAGTGTTTGGTTTATGGTTGGACTCAAAGATCCTGAGGTCTTGTTCAACCTAAACGATTCTAGGATTCTACTTGTTCCTCCAGAGCAGAGCTATCTGATAAGATAACTCTGAGAATCAACAGGCTACATGAATTTTCATTTGTCTTTTCCCCTTACAGTGTTTACAGTCGTGCCTCTTCTGGCTTTCTGTGAAAATAGTCAGTCTTTTTCCCAAAGAAGACATATTTGCAAGCTTGGCTGGTCTCAGGTGAAGACTGTTGCCACTGGTTTAGCAGCAGAAACAGGTAAAGGTGGATGTGAAAAGAGGCAAACATTTTCAGTAGAACTGATGCATAATGAAATGAAGGAAACAATAAAGATGCAGAATGATAATATTTTTTTTATTGGACCTACACTGCCTTGCACTATTTGACATATCCATTAAGTGCTGTCCACCAGCACAGGACCTATTAGTTAAGTATTTACGTGTATAAGACCCAAGAGTGTTCATCCAACATCTGGAACGCAGAAACACCTGTTGTTCCCTTCTTTGGTAGCAACAATAAGTGATTATACTGGACAGTGACGAAGGATGGTATGATTCACACCTTACTAATGAGGGCAAATGTATCAAAATGAGATGCTTCAAAGCCTCCTGTTGCCCCATGTTTAGGGTTCTATGCTGGTTTTTTTTTTTTTTTTTTTTTTTTTTTTCTTCAGTGAGTCAAATAATTTTCAAAATGTTTCTAGTGATAGGAAGGGATTCACAACGCAGTTCAAACTCAAGGTCTGGGAGGTTTACATTCTGAATTTCCTTTTTTTCTGGATCCCCTCCAGAGTTGCTTCAGCTTGTAAGTCATTTGCCAGAAAGTGAGGGGGACAAAGTTTTTTCCAGTGTCTGCTGCAGATGTCAGAATTGACAGATCTGCCTGGCTAGTACAAAATTATAACTCTAGGTACTTAAATATGTTGCATATTTCATAATCTTAATCACAATGTAAAGCCATAAACACACATTGTTCCAGTGCTGTTTACTACAGTGGCTTTAGAACACCATAACATTTAATTCAGAGTTTTGCTCATTTTGGACAATTTCAAAAAGAATCCTCTTTCATAGGTCATGTGCTATGGTTTCTTACTGTCTAATTGTGAGTCATAAAGCACCCAGAATGGGATGCTTATATAAGTGTTTTGGCTTTTGATTCATTTGGCACAAAAAAAAACCCAAAAAAACAAACCACAACCACAGATGCACAGAAAAGCTTGAGATTAGGAATTTTAACAGGTTCAAAAGTCAGAGTAACTAGAAAGTTGGGATGCATTATCTATTTTTGATCCCATTACTTTTGAAACATGTTTTTTTCTTTGAGTTCTTAAGATGTAAGTATTAACTCATATTAGATGCCACTGCAGTCTTGCCGATTTAGGATGGTTTCGAAAAGGTTGTTTGCCTCAAGTGAGAAAAAAATGCTTCCATCATAAAAAGCTTAGCAGATCATTTGCCATTCATGTAGGTTGATTGACTCAGGTGGCACAAATCACAGATGAGCAAACGGTTTGACTGCCATCTGGGATAAGAGTGGTAGGTTCAAGTTTCTACTCTGCTCTAGAGTTAATCCATTACCAAAATCAGAGGTGTTTAGTAGCATAACTCTGTAGAGAAGTTAGATATGCAAGCGTTTCATTTAGATATCACAGTCTCTGAAGTCCCCACTTGTTAAAGGCATATGTAAATACTTCTTTCTCATGTTTGGAGGCCAGAAACTTTAAAGGTTCTTTAGTAATAAATAGCTGGGACAGAGCTTGTCTACAGAAGTAAACTCAAGGGAGCTACAGGGTATAAACTAATGGAATAAATTAGCTTCCTAAGATCACATGAATGTCCTAATTCAGAAATAAAGTGGCCTTAGATTAGAGGAATGAGTGGCAGGGCTTGAAAACCTTCCAGAAGAATGATGTCCATTTGGGATTTTAAAGAACTTTAATTTTTGTGTGCTACCTCCATGTCACTTGCTGATTTACCTCATCTTTTCTGAGAATTCCCATGATGAAATGGGCCACAGTTAAGTCTTGTACTCAATTATCTGAGCATAATCCTAAGGCTGAGGTTTCCTTTGCAAGCACTGATAGCAACACATTCAAAACCTGTTCTCCACAACTGTAACTGTTGTCAATATTTCCCCTCTCTGGCAGCACTCCTGCCTGAAGCATCATTCCCTCCAGCTGTGCTATTCAAGCATCTGTGCTAAGTTAAGAAGATTTCTCTGGATCTTGCCATATCTGTATGTGTCTGATATATTTTGAACCTCACTCTCTGTCTCACAGGGACATCCCCATGATGCTTGACAACTGCAGCAGTAGGTTGCATAGATGTTGAACTGAAGTGCAGGGCCTATGTACTGGCCTGTTCCCTGGAGAAAATTAACAATGAATTGGTCTTCATATTGCCTTTTGCACACCTGATAATTTTTAACCTAGACAAAAGCTGCTTTAATACACACTCTGAACAAAGCAAGGTCAGCATTCATCTCTGAAGGAAATAATTTGTAGCATTAACAAGAGAATTATTAGGGCAGCCTGTATCATTGCATGAAGCGTAAGCTTCCATTCTGTGTGCAACAAGATAACAACCAGCTGTCCAGGGATCTTTAACCTCTAGAGTTGACAGCATGAGGATGAAAACAGAACAGCCTTCCTGTTAGAGCAAAGGGATCAGGGGAGGCCTGTGTAATTACTAGTCATTAAATAAAGTATGCTCCTACATCTTCAAATGCCAGGGCACATGTATAATTAGCTGATAAACTGCAAATGAATAATTATCCAGCAGCAAAAGCCAAAGGAGTGAAGGGATGCTGTTCACCTTCTCTCTCTTCCTGCAGGGATGACTGTTACGTAAATTGATTATTTTAATGAAAAGTTGGTTATTTGATGTTAAATGTCACAATGACCATCTGAACTGGGAGACAACATTTCATAATTGGCCCCAGAATTTGCTGTTTTATGAACTGCTGGTGAGATTTCCGTAGCTTGGAGATGGATGGTGGCTGCAACTTTCATGTAGGCTGCGTTTGCACACGGACAGTCTGAGGGTTCTGAAACAGAAGCTTCTGCTGAGCTACCTGGCAGTTGCTCTGCCCAGGGAGGTTAGCAGCCTGGGGATGTTTGTAGGACTGAAGATCATGTCCAGATCTGCAGGATGGATTTTCAGTTGCCTTGTGCTGGTGCAGTGATGGTGATGTGAGAATTACTCCTACATGCTGATTTCCACCACCTGTGATGTGGCTGTGAGGTACGGTTCATCACTCAAGTTACTGTGTTGAGTTACTGCATATCAGCTGAGCTGTGGTAACTGTCCTTGGCTACTGAGTCAAAAGAAAAATAACGCAATTAATTTTAATATTGTTGCAGTCTAAACTGTGCTAGATAATCACACTCTTTCTGTGATGTGACAGTGTTTCCATGGATGTTTACAGTACCTCAGATATGTCCTCAATTAAATGACTGTATGATCCTCTCCTGTCTTCATAATTACTGAATGTCTAAAACCAGTTTTCCTCTAGGCATGTGAACATGTGTAGATTTGGCAAAAATGGGAATGAAACAAATAGAATCAGGCACAAGGAACCGAGGTCAGATTTTCTTTCAACTAATGCCCCAACTCAGGAATTTTCAAATCACAGAATATAGATAGAAATGTATTGATTGTCCTGAGTATTTCTCAACCTCAACAGTATGGAATGTAATGTTACTCTGTGCCTAATAATCTGAAGCATACTTGTTTTGTGTTAAAGGAATGAGCTGTTGAATGGAATTACATGTTTGCTTGCAGTATGTTACTCAGCCTTTAGATGTCTCCTCCTGCTGAAAACAGTTTGGAAAGGGCACTCCATGGTTAACAGGAACAAGAAAGAGCGTAAATTTTGCTGAAGCCTCTTTCTGTTACCTTTAATGGGTGTCTTCAAATGTTTTTTGAGAAAATCTCTAATTCCATGTACCATGGTAGCTAACAAGGGTGGGTAGTGATGCTTATAGTTTCCAAAACAGTTCACCCATTTCTTTCTACAGCAGCTTTTTTGAATTTTGAAGCTTACAATTAAGTCTAAATATAACACTTCAAGTAAAGTATGTATGAATTTTTAAAGTTGGAACACATAGAAAGTGATTCATGATCATAAAATAGCAAAGATGGTTTTTAACATTAGATTAATTTATGCTCTAGAAGAAATAGCATTAACATGCTGGAAATGACTTTAGAATTTGCTCTTTTAATAGGTATGTACATAAAAATTATTTCATATGCATAAGCTTTTCCTCTTAAAAAAAATCATAGAATGGTTTGGGTTGGAAGGGACCTTAAAGATCATCCAGTTCCACCCCCCCTGCCATGGGCAGGGACACCTTCCACTAGACCAGGTTGCCCAAAGCCCCGTCCAACCTGGCCTTGAGCACTGCCAGGGAGGGGGCAGCCACAGCTTCCCCGGGCAACCTGTTCAGTGTCTCACCACCTTCACAGTGAAGAAATTCTTCCTTATATCTAACCTAAATCTACCCTCTTTAAAACTGTTCCACTTGTCCTGTCCCTACACTCCCTGATCAAGAGTCCCTCCCTATCACTCCTGTAGCCCCTTTAAGTACTGGAATGCTGCTGAAACTTTCTCTTCTTGAGGCTGAACAACTCCAACTCTCTCAGTCTGTCCTCACAGGGAAAGTGCCCCAGCCCCCTGATCATCTTCGTGGCCTCCTCTGGACCTGCTCAAGCAGGTCTATGTTGTTCTTATATTGGGGGCCCTAGAGCAGGACACAATACTCCAAGTGGAGTAGAGGGGCAGAATCACCTCCTTTGACCTGCGGATCATACTTCTCTTGATACAGCCCAGGATACAGTTGACTTTCTGGGCTGTAAGCACACATTGCTGTCTCATATTCATTTTTCCTTCCACTAATACCTGTAAGTCATTCTCTGCAGAGCTGTTCTTAATGCACTCACCGTCCAGCCTGTATTTGTGCATGGGATTGCCCTGACCCATGTGCAGGACCTTGCACTTGGTCTTGTTGAACTTCATGAGGTTTGCACAGGCCACCTCTCAAGCCTGTCAAGGTCCCTCTGGATGGCACGTCCCATCCCTCCAGTGTGTCAACTGCACCACACAGCTTGGTGTCATTGGCAGACTTGTTGACTCAATCCCACTGTCCATGTCGCCAACAAAGATGTTATACAATGCTGGTCCCAACACTGACCCCTGAGGAACACTGCTCATCACTGTTTTCCACTTGGCCATCAAGCTGCTGACTGCAACTTTTTGAGTGTGACCATCCAGTCAATTCCTTATCCACTGGGTGGTCCATTTGTCACATCCATGTCTCTACAATTTAGAGACAAGGATGTCACGAGGGACAGTGTTCAATGTTTTGCACAAATCCAGGTAGGTGATGTCAGTTGTCCTTCCCTTATCCATCAACGCTGTAACCTTGTTGTAGAAGGCCATCAAATTTGTCAGGCATGACTTGCCTGTAGTGAAGCCATGTTGTTTGTCACCAGTGACCTCCTTATTTTCCTTGTGACCTAGCCTATATTCCAAGAGGATCCACTCCATGATCTTACTGGACACAGAGGTGAGACTGACTGGCCTGTAGTGCCTTGGGACCTCTTTTTTTCCTCGTTTCAAAAATGGGAATTATATTTCTTCTTTTCCCATCAGTGAGGACTTTACCATATTGTCACAACTTCTTAAATATGATGGAGAGTGGCTTAACTGCTTTCAGCAGTTCCTTCAGAACCCACAGATGCATTTTGCAGATTGGTGTACTAACTTGAGCCAGTGAAATTAAAAAATTAAATGCACATTGAGAAGTGCTAAGTTTCAGAAAAACTAGAAGATTTTGAAAAAAAAGAATTGCTCCAGCAGTTGTTTTAAAATGAAATGGGTTTTATTTTCCTGTCTCTGATCTGCATAAAACTATTCCCACCAAAAATATATTTTTTTCTACAAAACTTTTTTGAGAATCTGTTGTGTTTTGATTTTTTAATTTTTTTTTTTTCCCAAAAATACACCCAATATGAGCTAATGTAAATGTGATGGTGCTGAATATGGCAGCAGCTGAACAGTGAGTGACTCCATCACACATTTAACTCTGGGAGTCAAGGCTATGAAATAGGAAGTCAAAATTGAAGGAAACTTGGGAGAGCTGTGGTTCAGAGGGTTAAAAACCTGTTTGGAAGTGGAAGGTTTATGCCCCACCTCTTTCAATCAGTGCACTCCTCTTGATTATCAGGGTTAATGATCTTTTAACTCTCAATCATAGGGCAATGTCTCCAGTGCAATTCATTTCTCCTATCAAACAGTTGGTTTAGAAGCCATTAAACTACCTTCAGAATCTCCAGTATTGCTAGAAGCAGCTGTGATTGAGGTTAGTGGATAGTTTCTGGTTGGAGTTGATTAGGTAGTTTCTCTATCCCACTACTTTTTTTTTTTTTTTTTAAATTCAAAACTTTCTGCTTTGAGATCTCTCTGGATGTACGGGTGACAGAATGACCAGTGTAACCTGGTGGAAAGAAGTGTGTGTAATGAGTAGGCAAGAAAGTTCCTCCCTGCAATTCATTGCAGAGTGTGTGACCAGAGACTGAGGCTTTAGGTCAAAGGCTTCAGCTGCCACAAGGATGTCTGCTTCAGTGTGCCCCATATATGATGTGCTTGTGAGGACATAGTTTCCATGTCTCTGCTTCTCAGACTCTTTTCTTTGTATGAAGAATTAGGCAATCCCTATGGTGATTCTACAGGCCAGTAGTTGAAGTATTTACCTGCAACAAAAATGACAAAGGTCCAGGTCTGAAACAGACACAGAAGAGACCTCAGCACAGATTTCCCACACATTACCCCACTGGTAGGTTATGATGTGTGTTGGGTTGCATGCACATCCATGTCTAGATACTGATCAGAAATCCCAGTCTTGTCAAGATAAGTTTCTCCTGAGAGGAAAAATAGTTTGAATTGCTAATTTCTTGTGGAATACAGGTTTTGACTCAGAAAATCCTTCCCTGCTTTGGTTTTAACCCTGCTTACTTTGTGAGATCCTATTCGATCAAAGTCATACCTACATGGCTGCAAGCACAATATAATCGGTGGTGAACCTTAAAGTTCACAAAAGGAAGGGAAATGAAACTCATTTTCTTCACAGTAGGCTTCCTGAAACACTTTAGTATGTAAAATCCAACATTGTTCATAGACATTTCTTATCCTTAGGGTGCCACTCCTAAATTCTGAATGCCTTCAGAGACACGCACAGCGGTGTTTGATAAGATACACCTCCTCAAAATTTTAGCTGGCTCCTCCTACTTCTCATTGCCATTATCAAATAAAATAAAAGGAAGGGAGGAATTCCAAGTGCTAAATTTACTGGGACCAGTGAGGGGGTAACAGGAGAAAGCTTTATTGTGAAATCTTTTGCAGCTTTTTGAACTGTGTCCAATTAGGATGGAGAATATTTGGTTTTACTCAAAAGCAGCTAATATTCCCTGTATGCTAGCATTCAGTATAGAAGGAGGTATTTGGTTCCCAGAGAGTAGGGAGAATAGAAATAAGACTGTAGTACTTAGAATAATTTCTAAATTAAATTAAAGATTGTGTTCTTAGATGGTACAAAATAGCATTCACCGTTTTGCATCCACAGCACTGCAGTGACAATTTGCTGTCTGTTACTCTTCTTAGGCTTTTGTTCAGTGCTGAATGTCTCTATTTATATGGGGAAGTTCAGATTGGTACAAGGGAATTTTCTAATGAACCTCACTGAAAAAAAAATAAGAAACGTTTGTCATGAAGAGAGGGATTGTTCACTCTTACACGCTTTTATATGAAGTTTCCAATATTGGTTGAACCTCTGAGTCTTTATAAACCACTGAAACTACTCTATAAAAGAAAAAGAGGGTGGAGTAAGGGACTTCTCCAAGGTCATGAACTGAATGCACTAAATTCTGACTTAGCTGTGAAGAAAGCTCTTATTTCAAGATGCCAATCTTCATTAGAAGTATAAAATGTTGGAAGTCTTACAGGAGGGACAGTTCTTTAAAGGGCTCTGATCTAACTTTTCACTTCCAAGATTTGGAAGAAGACCTGTTTCTGAACAATGTGAAGGATGTGATTTTTTTAAACACCCTTAAGTAAAATTAAGATTTATTTGGATTGGTTTACATTAAGGGGGTCATTTCTGAGGGCATAGAAATTGATTAGACAAAGTCATTTGCTAGCTGTGTCTTCTGTAATTTTGATTACCTCTCATTTCATACTGTATCATGGGATGTGAAAATTTGGATTGGAATATTTGGACCTTCTCTGATTTTCTTGCTCACTCTTATTATGGCAAGGTTAGTGCTAAGAAGCACATCACTGGAACATATTATATTGAAACATTAATCAACTGACCTCTACAGAAGACGTGCTACATGTTGCTCACACTGTTGAAGTTATGCCTAACTTTTAATTTGTCTTAATTTTAGAATGACCTAAAGGGATATTAAATGCTAATTTTTTAATTACACAAGCGGAGATGAAACTGTTTAAGTATTTAAAGAGTAGCTTTCTCATGCCAGTTTGATCTTTTTTGACAGCTACTACTGTCTTCCTAGTAGCTTTAACTATACTAGAAGACTATTGTTGATTCCCTTCCTGAGTCTCTTCTTATTGAGAAGAGCTTTGCACAGTTCTGAAATATATATGTAGAGAGAGGGAAGACTTCATGTTTAGAAAAGTTCTGTTTAAGAAAACCACTCAGTTTGATTTACCCTTGTCTTAAGGACTTCTAGGCCAACACTGTCAGTCAAAAGCCTCTAAGATCATGGAGTGAGATTTTCTAATGTTGCTCACAGTCATGAAAAGTTAAGGAGCTAAAAGTGCAGTTGGGACTGTATTATTCTCTGAAGTCACAAAAATTAAAAATTGAAGGTGCCTTTTAGGATTTCACTCTGCAATTGTGATACCAAATAATTGCATAAAGGAAGTAGCAGGACAACCAGGTTCTTGGTGGATACTGCAAGCTGCATCAGGTCAATAGGATTGTTTCTTCTTCAGTGTCACGTAGAAGTGAGAATAAGCATAAATGGTTTTGCCACTGATTTTCTGTGTGTTGCTTTGCTAGTCTTTAGCTTTCTGGCTGTAATCTCCTAGTATGTGGAGAATTGAAATCGCCCTTTGGGTCTCGGATCTTTGGCTAGAAAAGGGAGGTTTGGGTTCGGATCTTGACCACACTAACAAATGTTCCATGCTGCTTCCTATGCAATTGTCTTGAAGCAAAGAGATTACATATGTTGGTAGATTACCCTCCTCCTTCAAAATGATGGACAGAAAATTACCACAAAATGAGTTTTTTCAGTTCTGCTTTCTTCAGGATCAGATTTCATTCAGGACAATTACAAACTTTGTTGCCTTCAGCTACAGAGAGTCATACTCTAGCTGAATTTTAGCAAGCAATAGGATTGCTTGGGCCAAAAAGAGAGGAAGATGTGGAAGTTTTGGTGTTACCTCCTTGCATTGAGTAATGCCCTTAAAAGGAAGCGCTTCAGTTTAAGGGAAGGTGTAAATAATTGCAAGAGGATTATATCCCTCCTGAACAAATTCAAGAATGCTTGACAGCCACAGGCACTCTGAATGTGAGTGTAAACAGCTTATAGACAAGTGTTACAGCAGTAATGAGTAATATATGTGCAGAGATGCCAACAACAGGAATACAGAAATTGATGGGGGCAGAGTCTCTTCTTTTGTAGGTAATGCTTTACAGGTTTTAATAGATCAATAGTTAAATCAGAAGTGAGAGCAGGACTGGGGTCTAAACATCTGGCCTCCTATAGACCCTATATTATGAAAGGTGAGAGTAAAAAGGTTTCATCCTGGTCTTATCTCACTCTAGCTTTTTGCCACAGCTAGCTCCCCTGGTTTCCATAGTATATCTTGTTGACTTGGTCATATACCACTTCACAGGCTTTAGGTATCAATCTCATTTTCCGAATGGAAGAAAATCCATATTATTATTTTGTTCCTCATTCCCTTATCTGTCTGGATGTAGGGACAGTCAGGCAAGCCTTAGCTGAGCTCAGGTTGCTATAATTTGCTTTAAGACAACTTTCCCTTTTAATCTCAGCATGAGAATCTTGGATCTGGCAGTAAGCAAAAGATCACAGGTGAGGATGTAAGTCTTTGGATGACTGAAATGACTTCTCATCAGTGCAATTAAAAAGTAGGTGGCGTGAGGAAAGCAGGCTGAGACCTCCAAGTTACTAGATTAATCTAAACCAGTGCCATGCTTAGGGAATATGAATATCTGCAAATGGTTCTACTGGGGACTGAGAAACTAGTTGCAAACCGCATAATGCATCATACGTGCACTTTGCTGTTTGCTAACACAGCCGTTCTCAGGGATGGCCCGTCACTGCCTGAACCTCCAGAGAGGCACAAACAGGACAGAAAAGCAGTGCATGAAGACCTACTCAACAGAGGCCCAAAGCTCCAGCTGCCAGAGGAGATTGCTCATCTTTGCATTGCGGCAGAGTGAGATTTGCATTACAAGAAAAGCTCTGGAAAAGAGCAAGTCTCAGTGGCTTTGAAAGCCCTGCTTCCATGGAGCTCCTTACAGTGTTTTCAAGGCAAGTTGTCTTAGGCTATTTCATGGGTGCCTGTCAGCCCAGAGAAAGGTTCTGGAGAAAGTTTTCTGCCTAAATTGCTGTCTTTGTTAGTCCTTTGGCTGCAAAAATCTTACAAGAATCTTCTTGAAAGGCTTTTCTGGAGATAAAGGAGGCTTTAAAATCTCCAGGAAAATGTAGAAATTTGTAAATGAAAAAATTACCGAAGACTTCAGATAGCTCATGCAATCGGACCCTATAAATACACTTTATAAAAAGCCCCTGTTATGGCAACAATCCATCACAGTACTTCATTAATTTCTGAGGCTGACTCTGGAGCTTGGTGGGAACCCATCTGGTGGTTGAATCCCTTCTGAGAGACTGCAGTGACTTGTTTTGTGTTCACAGGCTTTTGACCGCTACTAATGGTCAGACAGCAGGGAGTTAAGAGCAGAATGTTGAGGAGGGTGCAGAGGAAAGGTCTTTCACCCCGTGCTCCTGAGGTTGTCTTAATTAAAGTATAAAGGGCAAGCAGGTTTTTTTCCTCTTATGTACGTTGAAAACAACTGCTTGTATGTGTCAAAAACATTTCATTCCCTTCATGGCCTTCTCTGTTTATTGATTTACTCAATTAGTAGTGCATGGCATGTTTCTCTTTTTAACAAAACAGTGTGGGTTTTTTGACATTTAAAGGGTTGGACAATGCACATGAAACACATGCTGTTTAAGACAGTTTTGGTATAGAGATCCCCAGGTCTTTTTTTCACTGAGTACTTACAGCTTCTACAAAGCACCCCATCCTTCCCATCTTTGCAAAGTATTTATGGCAACAGAAACATACTTTGTTTCCTATAATTGATGAGACTCTTATAACACCACTAGCTGCAAGGAAAATAATGAATTATATATTCCTCTGGGAAAACTGGCTGCTTGTGGCTTGGATGAGCTCACGCTTCGCTGGGTAAAAAACTGGCTGGATGGCCGGGCCCAAAGGGTTGTGGTGAATGGAGTTAAATCCAGCTGGCGGCCGGTCATGAGTGGTGTCCCCCAGGGCTCGGTTTTGGGGCCACTCCTGTTTAACATCTTTATCGATGATCTAGACGAGGAGATCGAGTGCACCCTCAGTCAGTTTGCAGATGACACCCAGTTGGGTGGGAGTGTTGATCTGCTCGAGGGTGGGGAGGCTCTGCAGAGAGACCTGGACAGGCTGGAGCCATGGGCTGAGCCCAGCTGGGGGAGTTTCCATAAGGGCAAATGCCGGGGGCTGCCCTTGGGCCACAACAACCCCCAGCAGCGCTACAGGCTTGGGGAGGAGTGGCTGGAGAGCTGCCAGTCAGAGAGGGACCTGGGGGGGTGATTGACAGCCAGCTGAACAGGAGCCAGCAGTGTGCCCAGGGGGCCAAGAAGGCCAATGGCATCCTGGCTTGTGTCAGAAATCGCGTGGCCAGCAGGGACAGGGAAGGGATCTCACCCCTGTACTCGGCACTGGTGAGGCCGCCCCTCGATTCCTGTGTTCAGTTTTGGGCCCCTCACTACAAAAAGGACATTGAATGACTCGAGCGTGTCCAGAGAAGGGCAACGGAGCTGGTGCAGGGCCTGGAGCACAGGTCGTACGGGGAGCGGCTGAGGGAACTGGGGGGGTTTAGTCTGGAGAAGAGGAGGCTGAGGGGAGACCTCATCGCCCCCTACAGCTCCCTGAAAGGAGGGTGCAGAGAGCTGGGGATGAGTCTCTTTAACCAAGTAAGAAGCGATAGGACAAGAGGTAATGGCCTCAAGTTGCGCCAGTGAAGGTTTAGACTGGATATTAGGAAGCATTTCTTTCCAGAAGGGGTTGTTGGGCGTTGGAATGGGCTGCCCAGGGAGGTGGTGGAGTCCCCATCCCTGGAGGGGTTTAAGAGTAGAGTCGACATAGCGCTTAGGGATATGGTGTGGTTGGGAACTGTCAGTGTTGGGTTAATGGTTGGACTGGATGATCTTCAAGGTCTTTTCCTACCTAGACAATTCTGTGATATAGAGAAAGAAAAAAACCCCTCATCTTTAGTTGATTTTTTTTCAGAAATGTTGACATCAAATACCAGACATCAAATGAACTGAAACAAAGCCCCTAATGTCTTGGGTTTTTGAAAAGATATAATGATCTCTCCCTCTCTAACAGGCAGTTTATTTTTGGTCACCTTCAAAGCTCTGTTTCCTTTGCTCCTGGTAATGGGAAGATGTGTCCCTGAAATGTGTCTGTATGGAACAAGACTGGAGTTTGAACTGAACGTTTGAAGAAGGATAATCAAACATTTGTGCTGTGTGCTGCTGTGGATTTCCCACTCTGCCAACTGCAAGCCAGAGACACTGCTTGATCAGAGCACAAGGGCTGAGGTCTGGCCTGGTTGCTGACTTATTGATTGCACTGCCATATTGACTCTGTCATACTATCACTTTGTGCCTCTGTTTTCTTTTGTAATGTTGGGCTGTGATTTGCCAGTGTTTTAGCCAGATTCCAGAGGAGCTTTCTGGGCTCCTCTTGTTTCATTTTCATTGCCTGGAGCTTGGTGTTTTATAGGATAAAGATGGTTTCAAACTGGAATGAGCAAAACATTTAAAGAAACTGTAACAAATGTTGGTCATTCACTTTGCCCTGTTTCCTTACTGTATAGGTTACTCACTTGGAAACTCATGTTGGTGGAGGGAACAGAACCTGGACTCTTCTGTTTTGAAATGGCAGGCTCTCTACAAGACTTAGGCATAACCTAACGTAGCTCTTAGCAATATGAGGGCTGCGATATTGCTGTCTGTAAGAAACCTTGCTGATGCTTGTCAGCTTGGCATAACTCAGTAGGGATGGGCTTGTGTAGCTAAACTCCATGTGACTCGCTAAGCAAATCTTGCCTCAAGGTTAAAGTGTGAAATTTGAGTAGAATTTAAATATCTCTTCATGGGCATCTTTGAAGATATCAGTCTTGGTGACCTGCTGGGTAGCTTCCATTTATTGTGCATTGTTTTACCTGCCCGTCTGCTCTAATTTTAAAAAATAAACTGGGCTGATGCTCATCAGAAATGAAATACCTGTTTTCTTGGCAGAGATGCTATGATCAGTAATTTAAGCATTTTCCTTGAAAGAGGGGGAAAAATTAATTTTTAAATTTAGTAGGTCTTTGTTAAATACTGAGCAAAAATACAGGTGTTGGGGGAACTTATCTAGTCTAATCTGAATCCTGTAGATTTTGTGAGATGTTTACTTATTTCAGGTTGGTCTATACGATATTAGTTCCTGATTTGCTCAGTATTTGAGGTCTTAAAGATTGTTCAGGTGAAAAAAATGCTGGTGGGATAAAACACTTTCCTGATACAGTTGCATTTGTCCACAGTGACTGTATGCAAGCCTTTCCTTTGGTTAGCAGTCTGCCCCAGAGCTCCCTCTTTCTTTTGGCATACGTGCTCACTTGTAGAACCTCCCATGGGTTGATAAACAGTCGGTCTAGTTTCTCTGTCACGACTTCCCTGTGTTTCACTCTCACTGAACAGACGGGTTCCTCCATTCCATCCAAATAGAATAAAGCTACCAAACCAATCTTCTGCAAAGTGATGTGAGTGCCTATCGATCAAACAAGAGAGCAGTGGGACAGAGAAGCTCAAATATAACCATATTTGGACCTTGGCATGCAGAAAACTAATTTATTTCTAACGCTTTGTTTAGGTAGTGATACGGAGAAATGATTACTTGTTTTAAGATTTATTTACTTATTTACTTATAGAAAACTGTTTAACAACTTATTTACTTACTTACAGTGTTTTAATATTGTTAAGAATCCTGCTTGCCCAGACTGTTCTGTGGAATTTTACCAAGGACTGCAATGTTCATGAAAACAAAGCAGGTTCACTGTGAAAATCTACCAAGGATTACAATGTTCAGCAAAATATTATACTTTTGTCCTTGAGGAACAGGTGGCTCCAAGTGGTTAGAATTTTGCTAATGAGTAAAGATAGCCATATACGGATGGTAGAAGTTCTGTTGGTTCTCTTAGATAAGATAGAAAGTAAACTGTCTGAAAAACACTCCTGTTATTTGAGAAATTAGTCAAGAGAACCTGTGCATGCTCCGGGGGAAAAAACAAGGTGAGAAAGACTACGAGCCTTCCTCCCAAAGACCCCCGAAGATGCCCACCAGGAGGCAATGCGCAGGTGCGGAGAGAACATAAACTGTTGACATCAGCCTTTCAAACTACCCCAGCCTTACTCGTGCATATGTATGTTTGTGTTATGTAATCCAATGAATCCAATATCCACACAAGTTTTTGGTAAAATGTGCGGTGGATGTGCAAGCTTTGTGGAGAAATCCCCTTGCACCCTGGTCGGAGTAAACATCCCTGCTTTATAACTCTATTCGACTTGTAGAGTCTTTTTTCCGCGAATCGGTAGCATATAAAAAATATTGTTTTTCTTCCCACTCAGAACATACTTTGTCTCATCCATTTTTACTGTGCCCCTGCTTTTTGTCACAATGCACTGAATAATATGTGGTGCCCAGCAGAACACAGGACAGAGTTCTGTTATCTTATTAGCTGTGAAGGAGCCCTGAGAAATATACTGTTAGAGCTGTTGCCGACTGCTGATGGATTTCTGACAGCTTGCTCAGGAAAGGAATATATTTGAGATGTATTAAACTCCATACTTTCCCCCTCTGTTCTTTGGAAGGGTGGTCCCCTTATGACTACTGAAAGACAGCACCGTGAAACGAGGGTGTTCAGTGTGTGAGGTAGATACTTGCCCCAGCTGTCCACCTGATAGTAGCATAACTGCTTGGCTGGGTTCCCTTTGTTCTGCACATCCTACTGCTCGAGGGGGTTCCTCTGTGAATTTGAATGCCAGCAGCAATCAAGTTAAAGTAGAAGGGCTGAAATCCTTTACCTGCTACTGCTGGGGTGCTCGTAGCAGGACTCTGGTCTGTGTGCAGGATTAAAGCGGCCTCAGGCATTTTACAAGCTCCATATCCTAAACTGCTGTAACTTTTTGAGAGTCACGGGGTCTATCTGATTTGTGACCTGAAGATCCAGCCTTCTTTGTCATCTGAAGGTGCTTCTAGCCTGGTGTCCAGAACATGGCAAATTCATACAGAAGTCCATGAACTGCTTCACCAGAGCAAGTCATGTTCTAAAACCAAAACTGTACCCTGAACTGGCAGACCTGGTGTAACACAGTGACTCAGGTGCTCTTGGGAAGCTTCACTCAATCTTCTGCTAAAGGCGACTATTCATTCACTCTGCAGCATAACTGCCCTATTTCAAAGCTAGAGCTACCTTCCCTTGAGACAAGTTTCACCTTTGTTCAGCTGAGCATGTGCAGGAGTGATCCACAGGAGCACATGGAAAGCAATTTAAAGCAGAAAATTCCCTGCTGCTTTCCGAAACTGTTAAATCAGGTAGTTCTGGAGTGAAGAGAGGGTACAATGCAAGAAATTTTCCCATTCTGAATAGGCTTTCTGTTGTTGTGAGCTGACATGGCTATCTTCCTCCAATGCTAAATTGTTTCAGTATAAATTTTTCAACAAGGGTTTTCTTTTTCCTTAACAGAAGTGGTAAAACCCCACAATAAAGGCAGGAATTTTGATGAATATGTTGTGTATTTGTAGCATGGTATCTCCTCTAGCTCAGTAGATCTGTGATAAAAAAGAGGTGTGGATTCAGAGGACTAATATTTTTTGCACTTGTTTGGCACTGATTGATGGGGAGGCTACATCTGGCTGTATGTTCTGTCTGAAATGACACAAATAGGTCATGAGACTGAGTGAAGTTAATAAATGATAAAGGGTACTGGTCACATTTCTGCATGTCTCCTCCCCAGCAAAAGAGTTTTAATTCAGGCAGTAAACCACCCTGTCTGGTTTGTCTTTGACTGCAGTGGGCTGTGCTGATGCTTGACCTAAGAATCAGGCATATTATGCTATAGAAATGAAGGTCTTTGTTCTGGAGCCTGCTGTAGGTCCAGTGGGAGTGGTCCTCAGACACTGCTTGGTGAACTCTTTCCATGCCTTCAGGATGGTTAAAATTTCTCTGTTAGTTGAAGGCTTCATCATCCTTCAGTTTGGGGTTGTTTGTGCAGCTGAGATTCTGCTTGCTCTTAGTCCTTCACAATGCTAAGTAAAATAGGCTTGGGTTTAACCATTCAGTTAAAAACCTGGCTTCCTAGGCCTCTGTTTTGCTACTTACTGCACATGCAGCAAAGCCACAGAGCTGATTTTATGCATGGCCTGATGGGTTTAATTGGTTTGATTTTCTGGGGATCTTGGAATATTTTTACCAACATGAATTAACTTTCTGCTCTTCGAGATGCATAACTCTTTCTGTTGTGCTTAGGAGAAATACCCCAAATAGTTTGAAAACAGGCATTCATAGAGAATCAGTTTTAGACTGGTTATTGTTGTTCATCTGTGATCAATGGATAAACAGCATTTTGCAAATGAGTGACCCTGTGCGACTTCTAGAAGTCTGTAGAAATCATCTGCTTGGATTTTTTTGTTTGATCTATTTTACATAAAATTCCCAGGCAGTTTAACAGATATTAAACCAATAAAGTTCTGTGCCAATAAAATACCATAAATTCCTCCCAACTTTAATAGAAGAGAGAATCATCTTCGGATTTTAAATTTTATATTTTTCTAGCTGGTAGCGCTTTTATTACAGATATCTCTGCTTTAAAATTGGACAGAAATATATTTTCTTTCAATTATTTTTAGTCACACTTTTAAGTTTCCATTTATAAACAGTTCATAAACAATTTGTTTTAATTAAGCAATTATTAAAACGTTATCTTTTTCTCCAGCAGATCAATAGGACATTCTTCAAGATGTGTGTAGCCACCTGTAACACACAATATTCATGTTCATAATAAGCTTGTGCTGTCCATGGCTCGGCTACAGTTTGCTAGTGGTTAAAGCCCATGGCAAAGATACCACATAAAATTTGATTTCTGTTCCCTAACCTTTTGCCTCCTGTCTATGCCATAGTTTTTCCTATCTTCCGTTCAGAGATTATATTAATTAACCCTTTATAAAGAAAGCATTAGTTGAGAACTAAGGATTATTGTAATAAATTACATATGGAACATTAACAAATACTGTGGGATATTAATGAATGTTATGTTTCTCACAGAGTAATTTTTCTCTGTACTCCTAATAGTTTCAATCATTAATATGCTCAAGTCATCAGCATCTTGCAGTAAAGCAGAGGGATTAGCTTGGAAAACTCCTAGCTACCAGTCAGTGGAAAGATAAGGGCACAATACCTAAATTAAGCCCTACTGTAGCTTCTCATTTATCATTCTTTCAATTTTGGACATCACAGTAGAACTCTAAGAATATTTTTGGTGCCAGAGAAGGTACTATGAACAGGGGCCTGTTGTGACCCGCTTACAAGAAGCCCATGTTACAGGAGGGAGGTGAAACTTGGTCTATCAAATCCTTGACTGATGGGCTAATAACTAGGAACTCGCACAGTTTCTGTCAACAACTAGCTTTGGTTCTTGTTTTCCATCTTACAGATAGGGAAAAGGGAGGTTCACAAAGGAGAAATTATTGCCCCTAAGCACTTAAGATGTCAAAGGCAGAGCTGGCACCAGCTGCCAGCCACAGAGAGCTTTTGACGCAAGATGTTGCCTCGCTGTTTTTAAACATGTACAACTAAAACTACTCTGAGTTAGTGCATCTTTCTCTTTTGTCTCCATTATGTGCAGCTCTTCACTGTAACTGCTATACAAATTGTCAGCCTGACCTCTCTCAGAAGCTGCTCTGATTGGAGAATGATGTTTTGAAAAAAAACCCAGCCTGTAAATTCATGCCTGCAAAGCCCTTGGAAACAACAGTGGAGTGATAGCTGCCCGCCTGTCTTCCAGACTCAAAAACCCCAGGTAGCCTGTCATGAGAAGCCCATGTGTGTTTTTGTGGGTGCACCGATTCCTCTGTGTCCCCAGACCCAGGGCTGAAGTTGCACCTTTGAAATCACTCTCACAGAGGTGTCTTAACTCTCAAGAACTTGTACCAGGAGCAGCAGAAGGTATGAAGACTGCTTCCCAGTGTGGCTGTGACTCTTTCTTTTGGCCTTTTCCATTTGGGCCAGGGTGAGAAAGGGCTGAATTTTCTGATTTCTAATAGAAAACCCTTTCCAGGAGGAGACATTATTTTGGGGGTCTCTCCTCTGCCCTACTACTTGTACTGAATGTCTTTTGAGGGAGTTCATAACTCTGAAGTCTCTGTTTCATGGAAATGATTTGAAAATGATGAGTGAATTCAAAAGCAATAGGGTGGGTGGGCTGTCTCTTATACAC
>NW_020799105.1:13548333-13588445 GCF_003259725.1 Athene cunicularia
AGGGTGGGAGGGACAGCTGGCCAGGCACTCCCTAAGGGATTTCCAAATTATAATGAGCATGTCAGAGGGCATATGGGTGGGTGAGTTAATACCATTAACCTGTACTGCCCAGACTAAGATTTGTATGCTGATACTACTTTCAGAACCAGGGAATTTTCATCTCCAGATATATTGGTACTGGACTGTGCATTTAGAGTGGAGATACTGGGGTTTACTGTGGCAGCCTTTGCTTGATGCTTGTGTTGCTGCAATGCATTTGCTGCAGAGCCGTTACAATAAATTAAACTGAATTCCTGAGAGCCTCTGCTTGCTGGGATGACATGAAAGTCAACCCTGGCTGTTGTCCCAGGAGATGTATGTGGAAGCAGGTGTGTCTGTATGCTTTTACTGGTTTACTTTGAATTAAGCACTAGAAATCAGTTCATTTTGCTAAAAGGAGAACATGTTGCAGCACTGCTTTAACTTGAGAGATAATAAACAGGCCAGCTCTCCACGCTGATTAATTGGGAGGCCCCTTCTCTGTCAGAGCAGTCTTTTAACTGGGCTGCTCTGGCTGCCTTGCTCCAGAGGGCACCTCCCAGGACTGCTAGGTTGACTCTTCTACCCTTGGAGTAATGCACCAGACAGCTATCTGTTACTTTTGTGAGCTGTATTGCTGGAAATGGTGGGAAGCTGGGAGACAGGAAGGACTTAGTGGAAATATGTTACACACATGACTAAACCTTTGCCTTAAATATAGGGTGTCAGTTATGGTCTAAGTAGTTACTCAGTTAACTCAAGCAAGACACTAAGTAGATGGTAGGAGCACTGGCTTTGGTGGTATTTATAGACTACATGCAGTGTTCAATGGATAGAATGAAAGTGAAGCTCAAACTCTTCCAGCAATTTGGCCTTGCTAATCTTTTAAGCAGTGCTTGTGCTTCAGCAGCAGATGTCATTATAATAATTTTATTCATCCCTGCGTATTTACTTTACAACTGACACCCAAGATGGACTAGGCTGTGCACATTATCAATTCACAGGTTTTGAAAAGAGTTGTTAAAAAAAAGTCAACGTTAAAAAAAGAGTCAATGTTTGGTTCTTGGTGCTCTCATATAGAGCAGAAAGGAACTTTTCACTTGTCTTATTCTGAGAACTCTTTCTCCAAACTCTCTTCTCAGAGTTCTTTTCTGTTCCTTACTCTCTTGGTTGGGAAATGGAATAAGCTTGTGCTATCTAGTCATAATTCTAAAAAATCTTTTCCTCCTCATTTATGTTATTTCAATGAGGACTCTATTTCTCTATTTCAGTTGTTCATCATTGATTTATAGTGATACAACTCTTAATCAGGTGAATTAGCTCATCATTTTCCTCTTGTATCTTTATGTTGACAGGATAAACAACCTGGTTTGTGTTCTCCGATTGCTTAAAATTTCCTACAGCAGGCTTTTCCCTCATGCAATTTTTGATGTGTTTTAACCTATGTGTCCGTTTTTTATTATTAAATTTTGTGTTTAATGGGATTTCTTTTATTAGCAGCACTGAGAATAGAATTGCTTTACCCTAGGTTAGGGACAGCATTTATTTAAAAAAAAAAAAAAAGAAGAAATCATCCAAGCAGAAGAAAAGCAACATGTTCACACTCAAAGAGCAGAGACAGTTGGCTAACTAGTTTTGCTTGGCACATGGAGTCCTTCTGCCTGCCGCCAGCCTGTACTCTGCCTAGAAATAACAATCTCGCTCCCATGTCGCACCCTGATTTGGCTCTGTGGCTCTATTTGGTAAGATACTGCTGGAGTATCTGACACCACTCTTAAGCCTAGAACAGAACACTCCTGTGTGAAATGGTTCTCACTCCCAACTCTTGCTGGGTCTGGTCTTTGCTGCTAGGCTATGTGCTTTTATTCTGCAACTTGACACTAAGCTCTGTTAATAAATATATAATATTGTCCTTCATATAATTATCTTCTGAACTGTTTTTCTTCAATACATCTCATAAATGGCACACCATAAAAGAGTAGGAGGACAAGTTTTAATCATTCCCTTACTTAAAAGACAAAACTCCCAGTGGTGAACAATCCAGACTCTATTAAATTGGTCCTATTTTATTTCCCTCTTGTATCCAGTGGACAATAAGAACCATTTCTTGATGGCCAAAGCTGAAACTTCTATGATCGTACCCTAGAGATGTGCTGCTCTTCAGTTTCCATTTAAGAATGATGTGACTATAGTGTGCTAAGCGCGTGTAGCTTCTTGTTCTTTAGGAAGAGAAGATTTTATGAGGTATCTCAGCAACTGTGTGTGTCCAGCCACAGGAAGCAGGAGCTACTGTAGCAGTGGGGTTTGCTGAAGTTGGGCACAACACATAGAGGGCAATGGTGTTTCAGATAAAGAGTAGAAACTTGACATGAGGGGGTAAAAGCTATTGACCATCCTGCAACCTAGCAAGCAATGAGGTGATTTATACCTGTGTAGGAACTCCTTAATAATACCATGTAGCAGTAGAATGCTCCTAGAGTGAATGTAGCTGTATGGGCACAGTGCACTTTACAGAGTAAAGCAGAATCCTGGAAATGTCTTTGCTTTACAGGTATTCGTTGTTACTATTAAATCAGTCTATATGACTGGAAAACCATCTCCTCCTCGGCTGTAGACACCGCAACACAGATGGATCTGCTAGGCAGGTCAGCTGCAGCAATATGGCATTAAAGAAATCAGTGCAGCCTTGACAAGTACATGGTCTGGTCAGCCAATATTGATTCGCTAATGACACACTATTACATAATCCTCTCCTATTTGGATCTGATGGTTTCTAGATGTGATAGATTTCAGTGTTTGCAAGGAAGCATATAAGAAAGAAAGAATATAAATTATTCTGTGAAAGTTGGTTCTTGAAAGTAAAAATGTTTTGGACACCAGAGGGGAATTCTGTAGCAAACTGGCAGATTTGTGTATCCTCTTCTCATACTGTGAATCTTAATGCTAACTTAGGAACATGTGACTGAATGGTCATCAAATCCTATTGCTTCTACTCGTGGCAAATGTTATAGCTATTTGCTCTTCAGAGATGATAGAAAACCCACTTTTCCTTCCCATCACATCTCCACAAAGACTCCAGTTCATTGTCACACATTTGGTACTAAATATCCAAGTTTTTTGAATTGCAAAGTACCACAGAACAGGGGAGACGTCAAGGGCTTTGCTAAAATTCTATGTACCTGCAAAAGCCAGGAATTGAAAGTGCTCAAAGGACTTCAAGATGAGGACAACCTCTTACTTAGTGCGGATTCTTTCTGGCAAAGGGCTGAGGAAAGAGTGGAAAATATAAGGGCTGAAGACTGTAAATCTCAAAGGCTTCCTTTCTGTTTACTTCAGCAGATTCTAAAAAGTTTCTACCTGAAAGAAGTTTCAAACATTGTGCAGGACTTGGTTTAGCAGTTCTCCTGCTTTGTTGCCTTGTACAGTTTGAGGAACATGAAGCTTGATCCGTTTTCCAGGGTATATTTTTTATTTTCGAGCTACCTGTCAGTTTCTTAGTTTCAAATCATGTTTTCAAGGAAACTCCTAATTCAGACTTGTGTAGCCATTCATCAGGTAAAGGACATGGATGCAAAATCTATATGGAAAATAGCTTTATGTCTGTCAGCCAGCTCCTTCCTTTCAGGCACCTCATTAAGACTTGTCATACACATATGGTCTGCACCTCTGAACTGCTCAGATTTGTGTGAGGGCATGTTGGGAATTCTGTGAAATTGGAAAGCAGATAGTGAGGGAATATAAAATGGAAATATGTTTGTAATTAAGTGTTTCCAGTGTAACCAGAATCTCAAAAGTAATCGTGTGCATTCAGTGCAGAATTCTTCTGGAACAGCTAAAAGAGCCATTGCTTTCTCAGTTCAAACCCCAACCAGGGCATTATTTAACTGTATGAAACTCTTCACAGCAAATAGGAATGGAAACATTACATCTTGGCTTAAAAAATTCATTCAAAATGGGTTTCTATTTGTAAAATATTTAAACATTTGCCTGCAGTTGTAGGAATACAAGCAAAATTATTCTGCTGCATGAAAATCTTATGAACTAGCACATAAATGGAGGTCTAGATGCAACTGCATTTTAGTAGATGACTTGTGTACATAACTGTAAATTATTCTCTAGAAGAATTACTTACTGACAAACACTTTATTTTATGACAGTTTTATAACGGTCACAAAGGAAAGAAACACATATCTCTATACACACATATATAACATTTCATATGATAATATTCTACGGCAGATTTTTGAACCTGCCAAAACCAGACCAGGGCTCTGCTTCCGCTGAACCTTTCTTCATCCTTCCATCCATCCCTGCCCCTTTGACCAGGACTGTAGTTTGTGTGCTTTTGTGATGTGTCAAATTTATGGTTTCTGTGCTGCCAGCAAATGAAGACATTTTGTGTTCAGGAAAATATTCTCCAAGTACTGTCTGCCTGAAACCCTTTGCCTAAGTTTATTTTTGACCTGACTGGAGTTCAGGCTGTTTTGTTTTTTTTCCAGCTTCTTTCTTGTTTGCTACCTAAACATGAACACAAGGGAGCTTTTTTTTTTTTTTTTTTTTTTCTCTTGAGAAAAATTCAGTGAGTGGGTGTGTTCAGGGAGGGAGTATGCCTCGAAGAAGGCATGAGCTGGATGGGAATTGTGGCCAAAGCAGACAGTTAAAGACTACTCTTTATGGCCAGTCCTCTTCAGATCCAAGTGACCTGGGCCGATTACTGCCCCGCCAGCAGCAGTACGGCTGTTGGAACGGCCGCAGCAGCCCCCGAGGGACATGTCAGCATTTGCCAGGCCTCCGCAGCCTTGTGGTTTAGCAGCGGCCCAGGGTGTGTGAGGAGCGTTGTGTGGCTGTGGCATTGGTGCCAGGTGTGTGGTCATGGTCCTTGGGGAAGGCAGAGCAGGAACCCTTTCCACCAAGGTGTGTGTATGCGTTTGAGCAGAGAGTTGAGGCCTCTGTGCAGCTCTGCAGGACAAGGAGCAGCACAGACCTGGGTGTATTAGTATATTTATGTTGTTCTACAGCTCAAAGAAGCAAAACTATGATGTGCTAAAGCTACTTATCTGTTGCTTATGACTACTGCACTACTTCTGTGTAATCAGCCAGAAAACTATCTTAGGAAGCCCTATTTTGCTTCTCTGGATGTCAAGAAAAAAATCCCATTTACAGCAGTGATACAGAAACAGGAAGGAGCAGATGTTGGAAAAAATTCATTTGAAAATTATCTTGAAGAGGGAGAGAGGGTGCAGAAGGGACTATAGAATAAATTTACCAGGTTTGATCAGGTGTGTGACACAAAAAGCACAGAAAATAAAGAAATCTTTTAACAGGTGTGATTATAGGGCTGTAAACACTGAAGACTAATTCATGAGAACTGGGGATGACATTATATAGAGGTTTGAAATCTGGGTCCTCTAGCGGGTGCTGCTGGGAACCTTGTGATTCTTCAGTGATGTTTGTCCATACCAAGGTGCCACAGGGCTTAGTGTTGTCTTCTTCCAACATGTGCAGGGATCCTGTGTTAGAAGTGTCCAGCGAGCTCCACTACGCATTATGGCAGGGCATTTCGATTTTCAGCGGCTTCAGCCCTGGACAGAAGGCTTTGGGATGGAGGCAGGACTCTGCACAACTGTTGGGGGTGAGTATGCAGTTGTCTGCTATTTGTTTCCTAGCAGGTAGGTCACTCTGGAGTGGCTCACTTACTGTACTGTTGTAGGGCAGCAGTGGGGCTCCTGGAAGAACAGTTTTTGTTATGTACACAGGTCAGTGTCCAGGCTGTGTGGAAGGTACTACACTCATCCTCACACAGCTCCAGGAGAGACTCACTTTCTTAGGAGCTGCAGCACACTGATGCAGATCCATATTGTGCCGACAGTGTTGTTTCTAGCTGAGAGGAGAGAGTAGGATGGGACAGTAAGTGAATGACAGTGAACAGTACCAGACCTGTAACCCTCAGCTTGTGTCTCTGTAAGCAACAATCTGCACCTTTTAAGTAAAACTCCTGAGTTCTAGGTTCAGTCCCACAGTCTATGCTCCAATTAAAGGGAGTGTTGATACAGAGAAATGATTACTTGTTTTAAGATTTATTTACTTATTTACTTATGGAAAACTGTTTATCAACTTATTTACTTACTTATAGTGTTTTTTGAATCCTGCTTGCCCAGACTGTTCTGTGAAATTTTACCAAGGACTACAGTATTCATCAAAACAAAACAGTTTACTGTGAAAATCTACCAGGGGCTACAATGTTCAGCAAAATATTATACTCTGTCCTTGAGAAACAGGTGGCTGACACTAACTAGTTGGAATTTTGCTAATGAGTAGAGATAGTCATAGATGAATGGTAGAAGTTCTATTGGTTCTCTTAGGTAAGATAGAAAAATAAATTGGCTGAAACCCACTTTTGTTATTCAAGAAATTGGCCAAGAGAATCTGTGCATGCTCCGTGGAAAAAACAGGGTGAGAAAGACTACGAGCCTTCCTCCCAAAGACCCCCGAAGATGACCACCAGGAGGCAATGCGCAGGTGCAAAGGAAACATAAACTGCTGACACCGTGCTTTCTAACTAGCCCAGCCCTACTCATGCATATGTGTTTGTGTTATGTAACCCAATGAATAGGGATATCTACACTCTAAAAGTTTTGGTAAAACGTGCGGTGGGTGTGCAAGCTTTATGGAGAAATCCCCTGGCACCCTGGCCGGAGTAAACATCCCTGCTTTATAACTCTATTCGAGTTGTAGAGTCTTTTTTTCCGAGAATCAGTGTTATGAGGACTGCATCGAAGTAGGGTCATTAGTGACCATGCATTACAGTTCTATTGCCTGCAGCCAATGCAATTCTCCTCGGCATTCTCCAGGCTTCTGTCTGTTCTTTACTTTCAGTTTGAGAGCTTATAGTTGCAGCTCCTTGACCAGGAGGCAGCATCTGCGTGCCTCTAACTGTGCAGTTATATCAGGACAATAAAACTGTTAGTGCTGTCAGTAATGGCCTGCTATCAAGCTTATAGGCTTGAGCTGGGTCCTCTGGTTTGGCTGGGATGGTGGAAATCTGGGAAGCCATCATGCTCTCTCCGGCCGTGCAATCTCTCATGCAGTCTGCAGGCTTGGTGCTGTGTCTGCTGACTTGCTTGCGTGAAACCTGCATGTGGGCAGTTCTCCAGGACTATGACTCTGGCTTTACAGAAGCTGGCTGCTAGAACAGTTGCTCCTTTGATGCTTACTATCAGGCTGTGTCTTTAGTGGTGCTAAATGCACTGATGCATGCAGAATTAAGTGATTGCTTTTAGCCAGATTATAACAGTTCACACACCATGCCGGGTTCACAATTACACTGTGGCCTGCTGCAAGCTTGAGAGAGGCATTAACTTTGCGTGGATCTCTTTTTACTACATGAGCATTGTGCCCTTGTCTCATCTGCCTGCTCCTGGGAGCAAGGGCCAGTCCAGCTGTATTTCTTTCACTGTCTGTATTGACTTATAGTTAACGTTTCTCAAGGCTTTTTAAATACAAGTAAAATGTAACTCCTGGGCCTTCTGGGAATACATGTCTGCTATTTCAGGTTTTATCTTTGTCATTGATCCCTTTCCAGTTACTTCAGCCAAAGGTGAGGAAGTGATGTGTGAATGATGGAGCAGCTCTTTTTTGTAACTAGACTGTATGAAAGGGTCAACTGTTAAGCTGGGATTCTTACAGAAGCCCCAGAAATAGGTTCTCTCTGCTTTTGTGCAGCCAAGACAATTACTCCAGGGAGAACATGCTTCAATGCACTGAATTCACCTTTTTGCTCTTATGCTTTTTTCTATTCCCCTCCCTGAAGGTGAACCGGACAAAGACTACATAAGGGATGTATCCTGTGAGGTCAAATCCATTGTAGATATTTAGTATGGCCTCCTCAGTAAGAATTGCTCAACTCAAGTTTCAAGGAAGTGATGATAAATGATTTCTGTACAGGGTTTACTTTAAAAGCATTTGAAATTGATTCTGAGCTGACTTGAAGCAGAGCATAGAAGAGGAGAATAACTGATGCTTAGTTTTGTCTGATAAGGGTCTTCAGGTCATCATGACATGGTAAATGGGCCTATAATTAAGTGGTGAACGCTAACAGGGCAGAGAATGTCTCCTGTCCTTAGTGACACTCTAGCATTGCCTGTTCCTTTTTTGATAGTCATAACATGGGCTGATAAAAGGCCCAGTAACTTGGTGGACCGATTTGAGGGAGGATATACATCTTTGATGCAGGCTCAAGAGGAAATGGAAGTTTTTCCAGAAGTATTCAAGAAATATTATTTTTAGGACTTCATTATGCCATCTGGAACTATTATCCTTCTTACATATTTCATAATTCAGAGAGAAGAGGTACAAATAAATGTGCAAGAAGGTTACCATTCAGTGGTAAGTTCCAGGTTTGTTTCTTTTGTTAACCAGATACCACACTGTGGACAATATTTTGCATAAAAACATAATTTCAAATCTAGGAAACACAACTGCCAGACTTCTGAGCATTATAGAACAAAGTCGATGTACATAGTTGATCTGCCATCTTGCTGAGGCCAACCTTCATAAGCAAACCTATCCTTGAGAGGGAAGGATCTAGACATGTTAGTTTTCTGTTTTTTTGGTGGAACAGATGGCTTAACATTTTCCTACTACTAAGGAAGAACATAACCAATGGAGAGGTGTAGCTATGGGATGGCGGAAGGTGCTTGAACCCAGTGACAAGTTTTTGGGCAGCTGACAAGCAGTTCTCGGAGATGCATGAAGTCATGTCAATGTGCACTATTACCTGCTCCCTGTGTAGCAATACCAGAACACATTTACAGCAAAGATATAGGTGTGATGTAGGTCCATGTCATAACTAGATTTAATATGTTTCTTCGTCGTTACTTTCTTTCATTGTGTAGCTACATGGACTGCCCCATGTGTTTGGTCTTAAAGCACAGACTGCTACTGCTTGAGCAGAAAATACAATTCTGCTTCTCAAGGCAAGATTCACCAGCCTCTGTCTTTGCAGCAAGTGGAGACATACTAGCAGTGGAAGCCCTTTATTAAAAGAACCTTTTGGAAAGTATAGGCAAGGGACAATGTCTTTAACGTTTTTTCTCCATGGTGTGCAGGTACAATGTGAATGCAGAGCATACCTGAACAAGGAATGTGGCAGAGTATAATGTTAAAAATGCAGAGGCAGAACCAGAAAATAACTTTTATGAATTTGTTGAAATGAGAACAAGCAAAACAAAAAGGTTTGGTACGCCAGGGAGCTGGGGGGTTTCCGCTCTGCACTGACAGCCTGAGGACGCCGCATTGATGGATGCTCAATGACAATGAGTAAACAAACCCACCACTCTTTATAGTCTTTCTGATACATATTCATAAGATGGGTGTTTTTTAGTCCAATGGACTTTCTCGAATTTTCTCAACTTTTCTGATGTTGGGGGGTGGAGGGGGGGTAGGTTTCCAGTACTTTTCCACATTCACAATAACAGTCCATATGAGTCTATGTTTACTTGAGGAAAAAAACCTCTCCAAACCACTTTAACAATAAATCCATGATAAATCTCTTATGTACATAGCAAAACACCAGCAGCACCCATGCTCCTCATATTAAAGGCATTATATTTTTAACATTAATCACCCCATTTTCTTCACAATAATAATATCATGAGGATCCAAGTGCCACACACTTGGGTAGAAACACTCATTTCTGAGGAGATGAAATCAAGTCTGCTTTTGGATACATGTCTTGAAACCACTCTTGCAGGTCCAGGATTACTGCAGTGTAGATTTAATGCTCCCTTACTGAGGTTTTCTGCCAATTGATTGGTTAGGTAATTGACAGACTCTTAAGGAGAAGGAGCTAATGAGTAGAGATGCATGGCAAGGTTTCCCTATTCCAGGTGGACTGGAACGTCACACGGGGCAGCAATGTAGGAGATGAGTTCTGGTGACTGATGTTCAACACCAGGGCTTGCACCAGAGGTTCAGGTTCCCTCGTACACAATAGCACATATGGGGCTTAGCGCTTCAAGGACCTAAGGCAAAATCATGCATGTCACATGTAGGTACTTGGGATAACCTACTGTCAAACTGTCTGGAAGATTTTTTTTCCCACCTACCCATCAAAGTCCAGCTTAGACTGAACAGTCTGGTTCTTAAATGCTTCTCCATTGCTCTTTAGGCAGTAGTAATTATCCTGGATGCCATATGATCACCTGCCTTGTAAAACATTCCCTGATATGGGTATGAGCGCATAGTCAAACAGAAAATTGTATGGGAATTTTAAGCAATCTGCAAAACTGGATCTGAGGTACTGGTTCATTGTCTTGAACAGTGAAGATGGCTGGTGGGATTTCTGGCCCTTTTTCCCCTCACAAAAGTGACATTTTTAATTAGAGTAATTTACTTGTCCAGTTTCCAGGAGAGCCCCACGAACAGCCTTATTAACATACCTCAGAAGAATGTGAACAACCTCAAGAACTGAAAGAAATAGAATTGGTGGGGTAAAGAGGGGAGCATTTTAAGTTGGCATCAGTGCCAAAAAAGTGATGCTACTTCCCAATATCTCCACAGTCTGTGGAGAAGCATAGATGCTTCAAGAGATGTAGAGAACCTTAATTCAGTGCCTACAGTAGATATCAGCAGAATGTCAACCCCAATGAGTCTGACTCACTCCTGTTTTTTTAGTCTTTGTGCCTGGTTCTCTAGGTGCCCTTTAGTTTTCAACTGTGCTTGAAGATGTAATTTGATTGCTGGGGCCACCTCCAATCCCTCCATTCTCCTTTATGTGTGTGGAGTTCTTCCACCCCGATTTGTTCCTCCCACCCATCCCTTTGTATAGAACGGGCGAGCAGCCTCCAACACAATGTGCCCAAAAAAGGATTGTGCAGTTGTAAGGTGCTTGTCACCATCACACCTCGTTCACAGCAGGGAGATGACTCAGCTGCCACCCCACATGGCTGGGATGTGTCACCAAGTGAACGGTGACATTTTCAAAAGCAGTGGAATCTGAAAGTGGAGTAGTGGGGAGAGGAGGAGTTAGGCTGTGGAAGGACATTGGGGAACATCAGTGTTTCGAATAATCTGAAGCTTTTAGTTAAAGAAATATGAAATTTAGAGAAGTATAACATTGTCATCTGAGAATCTTGCTATCTATTATTTTATTTTATAGTGAAGGACAGGCTGGTTCACTACTTAGAGACTTTGCATATGGCTTCAGTAATCTAAGTTCAACTCTGTTCTACAGTGAAGTTCTTGGATCTCTTACCCCAGCTCCAAAACAAGGTTGAAAATAGTGTTCCCCTCATGAGACCATGGGGAGATTTCAGTCACTGTCTATATACACTGTTGTCATGGAGTAGATCTGATTGATGGACCCCCCTGATGCATTAGTGTTTGGGAAGCATTTGAAGCTCTTATGTTAAGAAGGACATGGACCTGTTGGAATGAGTCCAGAGGAGGGCCCCGCAGGTGATCAGAGGGCTGGACCACCTCTCCTATGAAGACAGGCTGAGCTTGGATTTGTTCAGCCTGGAGAAGAGAAGGCTCCAGGAAACATAGCAGCCTTCCAGTACCTAAAGGGGGCCTACAAGAAAGATGGGGAGGAGCAAGGGCATGTAGTGACAGGACAAGGGCTTTAAACTGAAAGAGGAAAGATATTGATTTGATATATGCAAGAAATTCTTTCCTGTGAGGGTGGTGAGGCACTGGCACAGGTTGCCCAGAGAGGCTGTGGCTGCCCCCTCCCTGGCAGTGCTCAAGGCCAGGTTGGACGGGGCTTGGAGCAACCTGGGCTAGTGGAAGGTGTCCTGCCCATGGCAGGGGGTTGGAACTACATGATCTTTAAGGTCCCAAACCATTCTATGATTCTTTGATGGGTAAAGCCATGAAAGGGGAAAATTTTATTTTAGCTATTCTGGAGGACATTCACTACTTGTGGTGGCATAGTTTGGACTAAAAGTAAATCTGTTGTGTTTAAATGGTACGTAGACAAATGAATCTCAAGGCTCACATGGAAATTAAGGTAAGGTGGCAGCTTGTTTTGAAAGGACAGTCTCCTTGAGTGCTTCAGTTACTAGAGACAGCAAAATAGATGTTGAAACCCAAGCAGTTAGTCTGGGGTTTTGTGTAGAGACACTTTATAAGTATGGGAGGTTTTCATTGCCATGGATAATAATTGCCATGCATATTTATTCTTCACAGCAATGGGCAGCTTCATGAACAGCTAAAGGAGGAACAACTAGAGTATAAAATGGGGTTCAATCCATCACAGGTTTCCTTTGCTACTGTGGAGAAGTCACTTAGACACTCTATGCTTCTAAACTGAGAAAAATAGCCTTATCCTGCCTCGCAGTGGTCCTAGGTCCTAATGGTTGTTTATCAGATAAAAGACCATTTATGTGCCATCCTGCTGTCTGGGACAGTAGAGAGTCTCATTTGGATGTAGCCTAAAACAAAGTTCCCTGATAATTCAAAGACATTATGGGACCAGTTGTTGATGTTAGACATGAAGTCCTGGAGAGAGTCCAAGTTTAGTGTAGTCCCAGCTTGTCTACCAGAAAATCTCCTTTGCATGTTCAGTAGGATATGCTCTTGTCTGTTATACATGTCTATTGTGTGCTGTTAAAACAGCTGACACATTTCACCCTAGAGGAGCTGCGTGCTATAATTGATAAATAGTTTCTTTTACTGTAAAGCAGTGCATAGCATTTAAGCGTTTTGAGATTCCTTTTGAGAGAAAGAAACCTATATAAAAGGATGAAAGAGCATTCTGTTTAGATGGGAAGTGCCTAAATATTTTCATTCTTTGGTAGAGCTGTAATCCCATATTCAGTGCTTAATGAAAAGATGACAATGATAAATGTTTGAAGAATATCATTATTGAACAAATGTTTCAAGCCAGCAGGTGGAAACATGGACTCAGTTAGTGTTTAGGAGTCCAGAAACATGAAAGCAAAGGCAGAATAAATCTTCTGTGTCAAGAAGTCCAGGTCTGTGCTGTCAAAGACATTAACTGTTTCACCGATTAAACTCACTTTAAAACAAGCTAGGAATCGCTGCTACCGAACAATTGTTCCATAGTGCAGCATTTGTAGTTAGAAATGTTTCTTTATTCCTCAGCTTAAATGTTAATGCGTGTGAGTTATTTCCTTAATGTTAATCACCTAAGATTTATATGGAAAACAATCATATACCCTTTTCCCTTTAGTTTTTCTAAACTAAGCTCCCCTCGTAGGATAGATTTTTCTCTTCCCGATCATCCTGTTAGCCCTATTTCATACCATGTCTGATCTTAGAACTTTGACTATAGGTGACAGGGGAGAGTTCTTGTAATGGCCTAACAGCTTTCTCTCTTACTGGAAACGCAGCACTTCATGTGTTGCAATGATGTTTTTTTCCTGTTCCTGCATTTTGTTGGTGACATCTGCTGAGCAAATAATACAACATGCTCTGTCTTTTCTTTTGATTAACTCCTGGCTTAAAGACACAACTCTTATTAGTCTTTAACTGCTTGCCTTGACTGTGTGATCCTTCAGTGTATTAATGATGATTCTTCCATAAGTGTAATTTCATAAGTGGAAATAGAGCAAGACTGGTCCTTGCGGGAATATGCTAGTAAATTCCCTCCATCTTCATATTTCCCTGTTCAGTACTACTTATAGCCATTTCCCCTGTCAGCAGTTCTTGCAATTCCTGACCTAACCCCCTTTTTTTTCCAGCTTGACTAACAACTTCCAATTTAGCACCATAAGCAGCTGGTTGACTTGGAGTCCAGGTCGATGAGATTTACTCCAGTTCCTTTGCAGGTTAGCCTATCAAACAGTTATTGTAATATTCTAGATCTAGCTTTGGGAAAGTCTACCTTCGATTTAACTTAGTCTTGGATTTATTTATTTTTTTTTAAAGATTGTAAGTTCCTGCACATGGATGGGGCCAAAATAACTGGCCTGTAGCTGCCTAAATACAATTTTAAAAATCCCCTTCTAGCAGTTAGATAATCAAGGAACCAACTACAAGTCCTTGAAGCCAGGTTTGTGGATTCATACGTGGATTGCCCAATCTCTGGCACAAATAGAAGAGGTAGAGTTTTACTTCTTTGCCATGGAACTGGTAATTTCATCTCCTCTGTGTATTTCCAAACATTAGTTTGATCCTATTTTCATTATTGTCATCTTTAAGAAAAACTGAGGTAGACTACTTATTCTATTTTGAGGTCCTATCTCAATCACTCTAAATCTTTACCTCCTATTTGTTGTGGACTCATTTCTTCCTTTTTTGCTTTCCTTTCAAGCATGGAAAAACTCTTTCTGTGAAGTCCTTAGTTTCCATTTCTTTTGCCAAATCTAATTCAGTTTGATTTTGGAGAAGTCTTGTTTTGTGTTTCTGAACTACCAGATCCTGTGGCTCACCACTGCTTCTTGTATCCTTCCTGAAGTACCGGTTCAGCCAGCTGTATCCAGAACCCTTCCCTATGACCCTTTTTCTCCTCTCTGGGGACACATGATTCAGGTAATCCTTTCACTGTCAGTTTAAAAAGTAGTTACCAAATCTGATATGGAATAAAGTTCCTGAGATCTCTGGCCCTGGTAACTTTCTCTTTATTTTTCCAAGTAACATGAAGAAATACGGTTGTTTGGAAGAGAAATGTGCAATATCCAGGAAAAGCTTATGTGAGTCTGGAATATTTTGCACCTAAGTAGAATAGCCTACTTATAGAAGAAGGATAAAGCCTCATATTTATGTGAAATCCAGTGACAGAGAGATAATTGAATAGAAAATGCCAAATTCAGTAGAACCAGAGAAGCCTGTGTGCTAAAAGAGGTAGAAATGGAGAGACATGAGCTGTCCAACAGGATGAGCATATAGCAAAACATACAAGTTTCCCTGCAGGTGTCCCGGCAACATTGCAGCAGAATTGCCTTAAAACCTTGATTTCTGGTAGATTTCTACTGCCAGTCTGGTTATTCTGGGAATTTTTTTTCTGTTGTGTTTTCCTTTGAGAGTGAAATGTGAGAGTCCTCATGTCCCATTAATCCATGCATTAATCTGACAGAGTGGGACCAGCCAAGGAGGGACACTGGTTCATTTTCTGCATGCAAGAATTCTGTTTGGTTGCTCCTGATGCCATCGTAGCAGACTGTGACCTGGATCCTGAACTGGCATAAATTGGGAGAGGCTTGCTGAAGTCAGCGGAATTGTGCTGGGTATAACAGAGATGAATGTATTCACCTCTGTCCATATTCTAGGGTTGGTCCAAATCTGCAAACAAATATTGGGCCAATTCTTATTTTGTTCAGAAAGTCTTTCTGTGACTTGATTGTGTTGGATGATGAAGTCATATTTTCCAGATTAAGAGGGCTCAGAGTAGGCATTCCACAGAGGAAGAGTACAGATACAGAGTGAAAAAAATCATCCCCATAGGGAAAAGCAGTAGCAGACTAGAATTCCCTCTGAAGGTAGGCAGACACACAGCATCGTTGTCATTTGCAATCTTTATTGCTGACAAGTCAGATTATTTAAACAAAGGAATATTTGTGAAGAAAGATGATGTGATATAGTCATGTCATCAGTTATTCCTCACTACTGTCATGTTTAGGCTATTTCCCCTATAACCTGTCCGTGTTCATTTGTTGTCTGGTTTTAGATTGTAAGGGTACCTTACTGCTTGCTGTCTGTACGGTGCCTTACACGGTCCACATGCAATAACAACTGTCACATTGCTCAAGCAAGCATGGGAGGACAGAGATGAAATATTATATTATGTAGATCAATATAGGGAATTCTAACAGCCTAAGATGGGGAGCTGTGGCTGCAGTGTATATAATTTCATTTTTCTGGTAGAATAGTTTCACTTCAAAATTTGTCATAGCTGCTGAAACGCTGTACTTGGATTGCAAATTATGACAATGCACATAGTCCCACAGAGCGCTCCCCTGCTTGATAAAGATGCTTCTGTGGATCCTGAGCTAACACAGGATATTATTTGATTTTGATTTAAAACCAGAAAAACTAGAAATGATTGGCTGCAGTGCTGGTAGTTCCCTCCCTCTTTCCCCTTCCCCTTCCCTCAGTGTAAGCAAGTCGCACTGAGGTTAGTTAAAATATGGATTTACAGAACATCAACTCCACTTCCACTGTAGGATAAACTACCTCATACTTACAAGGTAAAAGTCCGTAGACAGGCAGCAGCAACAGAGTAATCAATATGTAGTAAATCTATAATACATATGATAACTGGCTTCTGTAGGCACCACATCAGATTCTTGTCTCCTTCCATCCCCTTGGCAAGTAGATTCAGAAATTAAATGGCTGTAATTCTGTGAATACTCATTGGCTTAACTCAACAGAATCAGCTGTAGGCACTTGCAAAGAAAAGTTGGGAGCTGCAATGTCACTAATTTGGCTGCCTTAAGCTGTAGACTACTCATCCTCCTAATTTATGTATGTGTTTGCCACTCACTAAGTGGCTCACCTGTGGAAGACTTCCCATCTGGATTCATTGATCCCAGCCCTGGACTTTAGTAGACAAGGGATGTGTCATGGCTTTTGGAAGAAGGGAAGGCAGCATAAGGTAAAGTGAGAAGGCTACTGGAGGTGTGAGGTGTAAGTCAAGATTGAAAGACAGAACAAATAATGAAGATGCCTGACCTCAGTATGGAAGAAAACACATCACTGCCTAACATGAGACAGTGCAGAATCTGAAATATATAAATGCAAGATTTGGAAAGCAAATGACCTCTGCATATAGCCACTCTAGTTGCTGGAAATTACCCAGGAGATCTGGCTGTCTTTTTTGCATGTTACCTCCAATCACAAAGTATTTTAGTTTATAAATCTTGCTTCATGCAGACATAAAAATCCATCTCAGGACTTAAGCAGTTAAATGAAATATAATCTTCCTGCCATTGTCTGTCAGGACCTCACTGTGTATAACTTGTTCCTAAGACAAGGCCTTTATTGCCAGGAAACCAGCAAGAAGGCAACGAGACATTTCTCAGAGTGCAAAAAACCAGTTATCCTGACAATTGCTGAGGAAGGTTGACATTGCAGTGTAATAATATGTAGCCCCTTACTACATCTTGTAGATTCAAAAAAGTTTTTAATATATACATGCCTGTTGTCGAATTGCCTCAACACCAACTTCTTGAGCCTCAAGCTCTATACAGCACAGTAGTAAAGAGATGCCTGGGGGAGGAACTCAGGTGGTTTCGAGTTAAAGTAAGATAGGTTCATGTCCACACAAGCATTCTGACTGTCAGACTTCAGTGGCTTCTAGTCAAAGTTCTCTGATGGAAAACTTTTTGCTGAATAGTTATTTTCTTCAGATTTGCTTGTGAAATTTTTAGTTGCTTCTAAAAAACATAAATAAAATGCTGTTTTCCATAAAAGCTTTCAAGTAAGTTCTCATTATCTCCTGAAAAATATGGGTTTTTAAACCTTCTGAAGAGGGGTGGGAGGAGTGAGATACTTTAATGCTTTCCCTATTCTTTGTGTAAATAGGAACAGACTGCAAGAAGAGGGAAAAAATGGAAGCAATCAGAAAAACTTGTTGTAAAATTATTGCCATTTTTAAACATCTATAGCTTAGTTTTGAATCTTCTTTATGGGAAAAACAAATTGCCAGTGGTTACAAATTTGAAGTGAAAATATGCATTTTATTTAAAATTTTGAAAATACATTTCTCCCAAACCAGCCCTATTTTTTACCAAAACTTCACAAAAGGAGAAAATGTGGCAATCTAGCTTCTCGAAGTAGCACACTATGAATTAGAAGCCTAAAGTGCAGCAAATGATGAGCAGCAGCTAGCGGAGCCTGATCTGGAAGATGAAAGCCTGAAATCTGAGCTGTCTCTGAGATGGGGCAAGGAAAATGGTGCTTGTAGAATCTCCTGGCTTCTGTCTCAGTTGCAGCTCTGTCTGGCAGGCTGCAGTTCTGTGGCTGCTGTGATTGAGACATGACTTTAGCACAGGGACCTTCAGAGATGGAGGGTGTCTCTGGCTGCATCAGGCAGGCTGGTGTAGAGACAATTGTATGTATTTACCCTTGGCTTGATCCACAACCGGTTTTAAACTGTAGGACAAGCAATTATCAATAAATCTAATAGTAAAATTAATTCAAATTATTATTAATTTATTATTAATTTCCCCCCTTTGGTAGTAGACTATAATGCTGGTCTTTGACCTCAGGAAAGCGGGGGGAATTACATAAGTCCTGGTCCTAACATCTTTGCTTTCTTTATAGATCCACCACCACTCCAGCCTTTGCTGATGCCTGACAGCAAGCCAGGGTGCTGCATGCTTGTAGCAGATGACTGTTAATATCTGGGAAAGAATAGCAGCTGTAGGCTTGGAGCTGCTGCCATTTTGTATCAGACCCTACAGGCTATAATTCTTTGCCTTTGAACGTGTGAGTAGGCTTATTTGGTTCCTGTTATATTCCCTTTACCTTCTTACTAGGGAGGTATAGCATCCTCCTAAGATACACAGTTTCTGAAAATGCTGTTATAGACAGTTGCTATGGTGGAAAACCACATTGCCCAGCATCCCCACATTGCTTCTGCTAGAATCTCCCTCCCCTACTACCACAAGCACTGGGAGCTGCAGATGTCGACCTGACATGGAGGTACAAAGTTCCGCACATCCCCTGCCTCTACAGTGTATGCTCCTTAGTATGTCAGATTGCTCTGATTGTGCTCCGGGAGTCACAATCAAAGGAGTCAACCTGCAAAATATGATCCTTCCACCACAAATCTTGAGAATATTGAAGCAGGCTCAGAAACCAGTCTACAAGAGTTTAGTATTAAAGAGTAGGGTTTTGTGTTTAGATTGCTGGGAATTCTTATCTCTTTCTGGTCTAACAAAAGAGTTTAACTCTTGTTCTGTGTGGCCTGGTATCAGATACATGGGCTAGTGGAAAGCAGAGTCGCTGACCCTGACTTCAGTGACAGGGAAGTTGAGTGATGTCACATGGCATGTGCAAGACAGTCAGGTGATCAGGCCCAGTCAGCAGGGATTTATGAAAGGCACATCCTGCTTGACTAACCTGTTCTGCTTCTATGATAAGGTGACCTGCTTAGTGGATGAGGGAAAGGCTGTGGATGTTGTCTATCTAGACTTTAGTAAAGCCTTTTCAGATCGTTTCCCTGGAGCATTCTCCTGGAGAAACTGGCTGCTCATGGCTTGGATGGGCATACACTTCACTGGGTAAAAAAACTGTCTGGATGGCCAGGTCCGAAGAGTTGTGGTGAATGGTGTTAAATCCAGTTGGCAGCTAGTCATGACTGGTGTCCCCCAGGGCTCAGTATTCAGGCCAGTTCTGTTCAATATCTCGATCAATGATCTGGATGAGGGGATTGAGTGCACCCTCGGGAAGTTTACAGATGACACCAAGTTAGGCGGGAGCATTGATCTGCTTGAGGGCTGGAAGGCTCTACAGAGGGATCTGGACAGGCTGGAGTGATGGGCCGAGACCAAATGTATGAGATCCAACAAGGCCACGTGTGGGTCCTGCACTTGGGTCACATCAGCCCCATGCAACACTACAGGCTTGGGGAAGAGTGGCTGGAAAGCTGCCTGGGAGTGTTGGTCAACAGCCGGCTGAATATGAGCCATAAGAGTGCCCAGGTGGCCAAGGCGGCCAATAGCATCCTGGCTTGTATCAGAAATAGTGTGGCCAGCAGGACTAGAGAAGTGATCGTCCCCCTGTACTTGGCACTGGTGAGGCTGCACCTCAAATACTGCATTCAGTTTGGACCCGTCACTACAAGCAAAACACTGAGGTGCTGGAGCATGCCCAAAGAAGGGGAACAAAGCAGGTGAAGGGTCTAGAGAATAAGTCTTCTGAGGACTGACTGAGGGAATTGGGGTTGTTTAGTCTTGGAGAAAAGGAGGCTCAGGGGAGACCTTATCACTCCCTACAGTTACCTGAAAGGAGGTTGTAGTGAGGTAGGTGTTTGTCTTTTCTCCCAAGTAACAAGCAATAGAACAAGAAGAAATGGATTGGATATTAGGAAAAATTTCTTTACTGAAAGGATTGTCAAGCATTGGAACAGTCTGCTCAGGGAAGTGGTTGAGTCACCATCTCTGGAGGTATTTAAAAGATGTGTAGACGTGGCACTCAGGGACTTGGCAATGTTAGGATAAAGGTTGGAGCTGATTGTCTTAGAAGTAATTTTCAACCTAAATGATTCTGTCATTTTATGAAGACTGTGATGTGTGATGCTTATTCCCACCCTGACATACTGGTTCACGTGCTGTGTTAATATGAAGCTCTTTAAGCGTGGATGCATGGGACTAGACCCTGAAGTAGTATGCACTGCGCCTGATACTTGCTGCTCCCACTGTGCAAGCTGCATTTGCTCTCCAGCTCTCTTAAGACAGACCTGGTTTGGTGGCTGCAAATTATTTATCTTCCTGCCCTTTGTATTGTGTGCTTAACATGAAAACAGGTTTTGCCAGTGACAATCTCTGTACTACATTTGATATGACAGAGTCCCAGATGTGGTTGCAAAAATGCTGTTGCAGTACCTCTGCTATTGAGTTCTTGCCAGAATTACTAAACTAAATCCTGTGGATGAGGGCGTATTTGTATTAAAAGGAAGTTCTCCCTCTTCTTCTCTCTTAACTTGGTTTCCTATTTCCCAAAGCCAATGCTGACATCAGGTATATGTATCTAGTCACACAGACAATGGCTCCTTCTCTAAGCTGAACTATTCCTGTCTCAAAAGAATGGAGAATTTTGTGACTTACCCTGGAGCACTGCGGTGTAGCTGGCAGCAATAAAAAAAGCTACAGCAGTGAATGAAGGAAGGTCTTTTCTAGACGATTGGGAGTTCAGGATGCACTCACAATTGAGCTTTTGTTTGCTGTTGTTCTTTTTAAATAACTAAAAATTCAGGGAGTGTTTTGGGGGAAGCCACTTTGATATGTTGGGTGCTCATCTATCCGGGAGGATGTGGTCTGAGCAGGGTGGACAGTTTCCTTCTCTGCACAGAACAGAGCAAGGATTGTCTGAGCATGAGAAAGGCAAAGCAGTGATCCTTCAGGCCACGGCCTTATTACTCTGAGCTTTTATGTTTGGAATCAGGAGTTTCTTTAGCTCTGCAATTTGTACTGTGCTGTAAGGGAAAATGGATGAAAAACACAGTCTAGGGAAAAGACTGAGGATTTCTTGGGTTTGCACTGATGTTGCCCGCTTGAAATATTTGTTTTTTCTGAGATTTGTCATTTCTTTGAAATAGGTAGGGAGGTCTGGGGCTTTGTTTTCAGAACCCGGGAGAGACTGGGCTTTGAAGAAATACATACTATCACTCAATGTATGTAATAATACAAAGCTGATTTTTTCAATGTTTGGCATCACATGTTGTTTGATTCTTACCTCCATGACTCTCCATTCTTCCACTTAAGAGCAATACACAACTTATTTTGCAGCTTTGGTGGGGGAGGAAATCTATTTCCTTATGATGTAGCTGATAGCAGCCTTTATTTAGGGGCAAAATCTTGAGTAGAAGTTCTGGTAGCTTGACCTCATTTGACAGACTCCATACTACAGTGATGTCAATGAAAGGAGATGTAGAACCAGACAGCAATTAGAAATTAGCTTCTGTCTGTGCCCATATTCAGCAGGTCGGTGAGCAATCTCTCTCCTTTACACCTAAGGGTTGTGTTGAACCGCTGCTGTGGGGAGGTCCCCACATCGCTGCACAAGCTGTCCACTGCAGGATCTCTCCTCTGTGCTGGCGAGCTGCTCCTGGCTGGTAGCTCTGCCTCAGGCCCTTCTTGTACTCCGTTCAAATGATGACAAAAAAGGACAGAGGAGTTATTTCAGCACCTTACTTTTTTCTCGAGGCTATCCTGACTCTGCAGGGATTTTGAAAGCTCTACTGTTTTCTTTTTTCTCTTGGAAGCCTCTGTGCATGTTTTTCCTGTTTGCACGGGTTTGGATTTGCTAAACCAGTTCCCTTGCTGGTGGGCACACCTTTTTGTTTTTGAAACACGAGCTGCAGGATGCATATTCTATTTCTTTCATCAACTTTGTTAACCTCCCTGCAGGAAGATGAGCTGTGAAGCTGGTGCTGGATGAGGGATAAATGTGGTGAAGGGCTTTTTCCCCTCTCATATTCAGGCAAACATTGAGGTTTGTTTCATTTTTATGGAAGCAGGATGGTATGAACTCAAATTGAGTGTTGCTTTCTCTTGATTATTCACCTAGTTAAGACCTTATTTTCCTTGTTTGTCTTTCCTGTAATTACATATGTTCTTCTTACCTTGACACACATTTGATAGATTCAGGTCCTGGTATAAATTTTAGGTAACTGTCTTAATTTTAGTGGAGCTGTTTTTTTGGGACAACTCTCGCAGCTCATGCAGTTAGAACGATGTAAGCCAGAAATGAATCAGGGAACAGTGTTCTAGTAGCTTTTGACCTCCCAGCAACAGATGCTGGCCCCATTGCCTTTCCTGTGCTATTGCCTTAAAGTTGCTTTCTTTTACTCCCCCCCATACTGCAGGGATCAGAGTCTGACTCTCTCTGCTGCCTCTTATATCGGGCTGGTCCAATGCCACAGGAGATTAAATGGAGAAAAGGCAGGCACTCCCTAGAAAAACACAGTAATTCTGTCCAGTGTTGGAGTCTCTTACCCATGTTTATAATGTGACTTCTAATTCAGCTACAGCCAGTCACATTAAAGGTGAGCCCATGCCGTGTTTACACACATGAGTTCAGAAGTGACAGATCTTCCTGGGAGCTTCTAGCAACAGAAAACACAGAGCAACTAGAGGCTTATGAATGAATGAATGATTTATTGTGGGGCTGGGTAGTGCTGTTATTGTGGCATGGGACAGGAGTATTTGATGTGCCGGTCTCTAATTCATGTGCAAAGCCCCAAGCATTGATCTGTGTAGATTAAATGCATGCTGAAGATGTTTTCTGTACTGTGCCACTTGAAATTCTCATGATGCAAGGCATTCAAAGCAAATCATTTTCCGTTTCCCATTTGCCAGTGAATGCGTACCATTTAGTTTGTAATTGGAACACAGCATGCTGCATGTGTCTTTGCTAGATCATGAAAAGTGGTCCATTTTCTAAATTGTACAAGTATTTGTCACCTTTGTTTTAAAATGGGAGCCATAAATTTTATGGGGCATGTGAATATATATATATATATATATATATATATATATATATTAGTTTTCTCACACAGGTGAATCAGTCGTTTTCTGATCTGACCATGGGCTTTATCACCCTGCTCCAGGTTACATTCTGCACTAAATTTTGTCTGTTGCTTCTATATTTAGATTTTAGCTTTGAATATTTTTTAAGGAAACAAAAATATCAAAAAAAGTAGACATATCAAAGGGACTGTGCTTCTACGTGTTATTCATAAGCCAGGAGGTTCAATGAGCTATACGAATTTGGCATGTTGAAGTTTGACAGCCCATTTCTTATTAAATATGGTACACTTAAAAACTTTGATTTTACACAACTGTGGATCCATTTGATTAATGTGTTTTCTAGGGAGTGTTTAAATACTTGTATTGGTTGAGAAAAGTCCCCTAATGCTTAATGGGGCATGACAGTGGCCTCAGCCTAGCTGTGATGTGGAATGTCATCGGATGGGAGAAAGAGAAAGGGTTATGTTCCTAATGTTATGGGGGATAAAATGCAAATGAATTAATGGAACAGATTTTCTTCACACTTCTGGAAATACAATTTTCTTTCAGGTCAGCAAACATTATGAACACCTTGTCATCTCTGCCTCTAAAGAAACATGTGCCTTTCAGAAAGTGAGAACAAAACTCCTCTTATTTTTTCCTTTTCTGATCCTACTTTTTTCCTTGAATATGTGGGGGTTTTTGTTGCTTGGTGGAGAGACTGAGGGTGGGAAATGGGAGCAATCTGCAAACAACGAGGCTTAACAGGAGTTAATCAGAGTTCATGTGCAAAGCCAGCATTAGTCAAAAAAAGAACTGCTGCTCTTTCTGGGAGGGTAAACATCTTTGTGCTCTTTGGCTGTCTTTCTATTTTTGTGGGGAAAAAGGTTTCCAAGAAATGCTGTAGGATTCCCGTCTGTCTGTGATTTGTAATATATATGGCATCTGTAGTGCAAAGAGGACTGCAAAGTGCAGTGCAGAGAAAAACGCTGTTGCAGAGTTGAAGTGGGGTTATCTGAAGCACCTAATACTGCTCTTGGTGCTGTTGGTGAAAATTTTTACTGTTGCTCAAGGAAATTGAATTTAGGCCACTGCCAAGAGCTGCTGAAAACCCATCAGGGGCTAAGATCCCTTTTCTGAGGTTAACTCAGAAGGAGCTTTACCATTTTGTGAAGCAGGATTGAAACCAATGAGGAAATAGGAAATAAGAGGAAATCTGGAAATGCTCAGAGTAGTTAATGGGTAGTGAGGCTGGGAGGCTGATTGTAGAGGGAAGCTCTCTTTTCAGTTCATTGGACTGAGTGGTGCTGAACTGAGGGGTGAGGTGGTTTGCGGCACCGAGTTGTATGTTGGCAGGAATAAGTACAGGGCTTACAGAGAGATTGACCCTGAGTTTAATTCACTTCTGTTCTCATGGACTGAGTAGACAGTAGGATCTTATTCTCCAGTGGATTTCTTTGTCTATTTAAAGCATAACTCTGTGCTTATTCCTCTGGGATTCAGTAGTCTTATCTCAATTTTGTTATTTATCGGTAAGGAACAAACTTGACTGGAAATATGGGTACAATATGCATTCTAACACAACAGCCTTTAGATCAGGATTGTATTATGTGGAAGCTAGGTTTACATTACATCTAAATAAAATATGGTCAGCATCTTGCTCTGCCCACACCAGTACATTTTCTAAGATTCAGAGACAATTTCCATCCTCTTGCTGTCTCCTCTTGTCACCAATAGCCAGATTTTCACAAGAGAGTGTCACTCAGCAGGTCTCATTTTCACATATACCAGTTTCCTGTGCATTGTTTAAGGTGTCATAGTATGACTGTAATTTACATCCCTATTAAGGAGGCTTTACTGTAGATTTAAGAAGCTTTAGCATATGGGAGAACCAGACAAACATGATTTGGCTTCTATTTTTCCAAATACACAATATGCAGAGGATTTTCTGAGCCAGGTGCCCAAGGAATGGTGAAACCCATTCAGGCAATGTACCTCTTGACACTCAAAGTATGAGTCAAGAATTCTTCCACACTCTAACTGGCTTGGAAACACGATGTTGCACATTATTTTTTCTTCATGATACAAACCAGGTCATTCATCTCCTCACTTATCAATTAAAGAGTTGCTTTAGAACACACAGGTCTCATTAGATCTGGAAACTAAATGCTTTTGTCCATCATAAATGGTTTAGGATTAATATGGAGGAGGCTAGCTTTCTTTTAGTACTTCACAGTTTGATTTAGCCTAGATAGTATTTCCCAATGGAGAGGGAGTTGTTTACTTTAGAAATATTATAAGTGATGGAACATTGACAATCAAGCAATCATTGCCTTGATGCTTACACACAGACATCACTGAGATGATTACAAAATGTAGCGTCCAGATAGAGTCGCTTATAGAAATGGTTTGTTTAAACCTCATCAGCTAATGAAGAGTTGAATCCATACCTAGCAGCTACTATGAGTGCATTATGAAGGAGCCATTCTAACTTTTGTCTTTGAAAGGTATTGTACCATTCAGAGATATTAGAGTGTATAAAATTATACCACCTTTGTTAACATAAAACTTGTATCTGTCTGACTCAATTCCATGTGTTGCCAACGGTAACGAAAAGCCCATCCTTCCACTCCTGGAGAGTTTCTTTGAAGTGGTGCAATTTAGAACAGGCTGTGGTTCCAAGTTTCTTTCATTCTCATTTGCTTATATTGACAACCAGTATAAATCTATGAGGGCAAAGAGTAAATTTGTTCTCCCTTTAATGGGACCACTCATGCAAGGGCTTTGGGATTAGATCTTAAATTGGCACCTTTTAAATCTCTGATACAGTTACAGACTCAGTGAGCCATGTAGAGCTCTCACCTTTCTTACAGCTAGAACTAGCTGGAAATTACTTTTCTCCTTTGTCAAAACATGTTTTCTAACAAACACTTAGCCTGCCTGCTAAAAACAGTGCAAAACACTGAACAACTAATGTAGTTTAGATGAAATTATTCAGCTTTATTTTCTGTTCTAGAGAAACAAACCACAGACAAACAAAAAATAGCTAGGAAAAAGTAGATGTCATCTGGGGATAAAATCTATTGCTGTGTTTAAAAGAAAATCTTGGGGAGGGGAAGGAAGGAAGAGGAAAGAAGCACCAGATAAACAGTTTTACGATTCTAATCACCACTGTGTTTGAAGAAATACCTTCTCTTTGCACCTCCTCCAATGCAAAATGGCAAGATAGACTAACTAGTAAAAATGTTGTCTGTTCTCTTCACTGTCCTCAGGTTTCCTTGCACTATCTCTTCCCTATAAGAAGGAAAACAGTCAAAGAAAGATAGCAGATATATCCCTACTGTTGTAGCGGTGAGATAACTGCTTTTAGAATGCAACTGTTGTGGTGACAATCCGAACTTCATGGGGGCAGATGCCGTGAGCATTCTACAAGGAAATGGACAGCTTCAGTCTCTGCCGGGTTTGTCTGGGGCTTGCACACCTAGAAATCAGGGTAGCTTGCATGTCTGAATGTGTTGTCTCTGGAAGAGTACTTTCTCCCTGTGAACAAGGGTGGGCAAGGGGCTGGAGGTGGGTTTGTGTGGCAGGGAAGTTTGCAGTAGTGAAAGTTTATATTATACTGCCACAGCCATGCGTGCAATGTTAAGTGGTCATGAAATGGCTTGATTTTCACATTGTACCCTGGGTGTCTGAGACTTCAATGTCTCAAGGCTTGGGTTGCAGCTTGTATTTAAATAACAGAGCTCAGATATTTAAAAAAGATCCTTGGCAACTTCTAGCACAAGACCCTTTTGTTAGTGACACTATTGTAACAATCCAGTCTTTAATATTACATCTGTTGGGAGATATTGACAAGGAATTGCTGATCATACCTTCTCTGAGTACACCCTTGTAATTAGTTGCTATGCAAAATAGTATTAATGCTAGTCCTGCAGGCACCTATGTCCTTCATTCGAAGCAAGAATAGGTCAATGCATCATGCAAGATGAGGTGCGTTGTAGAATATGTGTAAAGACAATTTGTAGGCCTAAGAATGAATAAGATTTGTCATCTGAGACAGCAGAGTGGGGAAAGGGAGCATATAAGTGAGGAGAAATCCCCCTTTAAAATGAAGTGCAGTCCCTGTCAGAAATAAGTAAGTTTTAGATCTCTGCTCAGGGCAGTGAGTGAAATGAATTAAAAGTGCAGAAAACCTGACCACGCGTTTGTCAGAAGGCAGAGATTCTGGGCTTTTTAGTTCACTTTGCCATTGATACTATCTTAGTTGACCAGCTGAGCCTATTCTAACTTTAAATCCTTTAAATCGTTAAAAAAAAACAAGGTATGACCTGCATTCCCCTTCAAGACTGATATAGTTTGCAAAACCCTCTGGGATCTGCTGGAAGAAGGGGATAAGAATATCACATATGTTCTGTTGGCTCCTCTCATAGCAGGGTATATTCAGAGCAGTTGGGGTTGCTAACTCACACTTTCAGTTCTGGAGGTATTTGTTCAGTAATGAATGAGGCAGAGGAGAAGACCCTGAGAAATCTGCACTCTTGGACACCCTGCTGAGTCTGCTCAGACGGTAATGTAGAATGTCTGTTCTCTCCAGGGGTATAAAGTACACCATCAAAATGCAGAAAAACAGGCCTCTTAGAAAAATCGTGCCTGTAGATACAAGGAAAAGGGAGAAATGAAAAATTAAATTAAGCCAGACTTTTTTTTTCCTCAAATGAAGACAGTTCTCACATTGCAAATGATGAGAAGCCTGCAAGATAATGCACCAGTTGGGGGCTTCTGTATAGATTTAACTGGAAAGAGGACAACTAGCAGCAGCATCCCAGCACTGGTTTGCAAGAAGGTTGCTAATAATCACATTCCTGTATCAGTCATGAGAAGTAGAAATTAGGAAAAGAAGGAAGAAGTTAAAAGTCAGCAATTTTCCTTACATGTAATGATGTGCTCTTGGACATGCGCTTTCTGCTGAGATCTTCTAATGCATCCAGATTCATCCTTGGTGCTGTGGCTGTTACAGACTTTTATTGCTCTGGTGCTCAAAGACAGTGCCTAAGTTGGGTTTCATATTGTGAGGACTGTAAAGAAATACAGTAAATAATCACATCCTCCAAAACCTCTTCTGAAGAAGTTAGAACAAAACTAGCTTTCTCTCCAAAATTTACCTGACACCGCTGATGTTGAAAAAAGAAGGAAAAGGTAGAATAATAGGCTATACTGTCAGTGCCTACTCCATTCTTTATAGAAATATCTGCTGAAATAAAATGATGTGCTCTTTTTGGCCATAGTCTGGCAAATGAACAAACACTTAATCTTGGTGTCTGCTCACAGTTGCTTGACTTCAAGGTGATTTCATCAAAACCTTCATTTAATTGTATGACAAGCAGCCTCTAGGGCTCCCTGACCTCAAGTGTGTGATGTGAAAACGGCTGACAACAGCTGGTATAGGCTATGTCTGTAGATTCTCCCTTCCGTGAATTAATTTTGGATGCCTGTAAGAATTTATTTTGGATTCTTACGTTCTGCTTCATTTATAATGATGAAAGTGAACTTGGGTTAAAGTACCAGATTCAAATATTTTTATTTTGGTGGATGAAGTACTCAACATGATCCTGGCCTCCATAAAAAGAAAACAAGATAAAAAGAAACATGGCTAGCAGGTTGGGGGAGGTGATTCTCCCCCTCTGCTCTGCATTCTGAGACCCCACCTGGAGTTCTGTGTCCAAATCTGGGAGCCCTTGCACAAGAAAGACATGGACCTGTTAGAGCAGGTCCAGAGGAGGCCACAAAAATGATCAGAGGGTTGGAGCACCTCTCCTATGAGGAAAGGCTGAGGGAGTTGGGGTTGTTCAGCCTGGAGAAGAGAAGGGTCTGGAAAGGCCTTATTGCAGCCTTTCAATATATAAAGGGTGTTTATGAGGAAGCTGGAAATGGACTTTTTACCAAGGCTTGTAGTGACAGGACAAAGGGCAACAGTTTTAAACTGAAAGAGGGTAGGTTTTATATTGAACATAAGGAGGACGGTTTTTTATGAGGGTTGTGAATCACAGAAACAGGTTGCCCAGAGAGGCTGTGGCTACCTCATCATTGGAAGTGTTCAAGATCAGGTTGGACAGGGCTTTGAGCAATCTGATCTCATTAAAGATGTCTCTGCTCATGGCAGGGGGGTTGACTAGATGATCTTCAAAGGTCCCTTCCAATACAAACCATTCTATAATTCTATGAAATATACTTATGAAGGGCAATTGGAAAGAGAATAAAAATAAGGGGAATAAAAACTGTTGTAGAAAGGAATATAAAGGGTCAGTGGGCATTGCCTTCAAGAGCTCTGCCTAAGTGGCTGCACAAATAAAGAAAGCCTCTGTGAATAGAAGAAAGCCCTGCTCCCTCTGCCCCATGACATGGCTTTTGCTGCACTTATGAACTCATGAACTGAAAGTTCAGCCAGGAGTACTAAGAGCAGTGTTATACTACAGGTGTGTGTGCACCCTCATCTGTGACTGCCAAATCGGGTGAGCAAAGATTTCATCCCTCTGGTCTCAACTCAGTACAGATTTTCAATTTCTGATATAGAGGGGGGCACATATCTGTTGCTCTGCTACCTAAAAAAGGAGACCTCTATTCTAGCAGGTGTGCAAATCTAAATCCAAGACCTAAAAGAACCTTGAATTGAGGATTAGAGATGTTAAATCACTTGCTGCAGGGAGAGACGTAACCTCAGTGTGAATGGGGTTGTGTGAGCTCCCTCCTGTGTCTACTAGTGTGATAAAGGTGGATCTAGGAGAGACCTAAGCAGAGAAGACTCTAGTTGCTTATTTAAAGTATTTCTGAATCTCCTGTGCTGGTAATGCAGTGCTAATGGCAGAATAGGGGAAAGTCTCGTAAGAGGAATAAGAAATATTCTGTTAAGTCTGGGTTGGGAAAAGTTAATTGCAACATAAAACCGCTGTTATGTTATTAATGAGGAATCCACTTGTCAAAAGCACAGTGTCAGGCTGAACCTGCTATTTGTATAATTTACACAGCAATTTACTAATTCTAATCTGTTTCATTTAGTAAAAAACTTCAGTTTAAAAATAGTTTAAAGAAAAATGTAAAGATTTAAAGAAAAGACTGTCTCTGTTAAGGTCTTTGTGATTTTTTTTTTCTCTCATCCCTCTGATTTTCACTGAGACCAGAAATCTCAGTATTTCAGAATTTAAGTGGTGTTTGAAGATCATATTTTAACCCCTTTTTTCCCTTTTTTCCTTCAGTATATGATAGAATACTGGAACGAAAAACTTCCAGCTGATTTCTTGTTCTGTTTCTGTGTTACTTCCATTGTTCCTTTTGCCACATTGTCAAGCTTCCAGGGGTAAAGAAGTATTGAAAAGTTTCAGTGTGAAGAAAGGGAAAACATGCACACTCCACAGTGGAAAAATAAAAAAAACCCTCTGAAATCTTTAGTTTCTCTGGGTTAAACTGCAAAAGGTAGAAAGGAAGAAAGAAGGGACGAACCTTTCCTTTCCTCAGAGTAAGAAAACTGAACTGGCAATGATGTATGGCCAAATGAAAGGTTTGTGTGCCTTTAAGCTCCTCTTTTTCTCAAAGTCCCTTGAATGATCTATGAGAAGCTACCACTGCTTTCCAGGAAACCTTGCTTTCAAGTCTCAACTGCTCATAACTTTGAAATGATTGTAAAAAAGAGTCAACAAAAAGCTGTGAATGAAGAGCATGTTCTATCTTGGGATAAAGTGGGGTCCAGGTGTCCTCAACCTCTTTTTTCACCTAGATCTGATTCAGTGTTGTCCTATTGCCAGATAGAAGGCAAGTGAGTGGTGTCAGTCACAAAGTGTGGTCATCAGTCTTTTGTAACTGGGCTGAGATAAATCCCTCAGGTGTCAAGGTTATGTTTCTCAGTTCCTTACTCAGGACATCCCTCTATAAAGGAGCAATAATTTAAGCAAAGTATTGTGAGGAGCAGGAGAGTGAATGCTGTCTGTGGAACGTATAATTGTATAAAAGGGTAAGAGGCGTGGGATAGCCAAAGCCCTGCTCAGAACTTTGCCTTCAAAGTGGTGAGGCAATTTCATCTCCATTTTACAGATGGAAAACAGTTTTAAATGATCAGCTCCAGGCTCTGAAGGGTAAATCAGTGCTGGTTTCACCACTAGAATTATTATCTCTATCTTTGTTTGGACTACAGTCAACCCCTTATGGATTAATAATCGTAATAGTGCCGTTCAGCTTTTATCAGACCGTGTGATTTGATGTAGCCTGTGGATGTGAAGATGAAAGGTTAATCCCTCAGGACATTTACTTTCCTTTACCTTTTCTGTCTGAATGCTTGTTTCCTTTTCTTTCCTGCCCATTTTTGGCTTACATCTCCTGATGTCTCATAAGACTAATACTACATCTGACTCTGTGCAGAGGACTGCAGCCTCTCCTAACAGCAGTTGCCTCTTTAGAGATGCTTATGAGTTTCCTTTAGTATTTCCTCTCCTCTCCTGGCAACTCCTCTCAGTATGATTTATGAATAGCAAACATAGCTGGGGGTGATGCGAAGTATCAACACCTCTGAATTCCAGTGATAGGAGCTGGGGTAATTAATAATAACAAACCAGGAGTGTTTGCTTTGCATGGAGATCACGTAGCAGAGAAGTGTTATTCTGTATTCTTTGGGAATGGGGGAAGTCAGTCCTAGCCCTTCCCTGTGCTGTTAAATCTGCATGTCATTTTCCTTAGATAATTAAGTAATTCCAGCCTTTCAAGGAGAGAGACTCCCTCCTTTTTCCCTGTTAGCTTGCAGATGTAGTACATGTACCTTGCGGCAAATCAATTCTAACTATATTACCATGCATTATTGCAGTAATGGAGTAGAGTAAGCCCAAGGAAAAATGTTCAACCCTTACTGATTGCATTATGAGCATGAGGCTCTTTTATGTAGCAGACTTATTAATTGCATTTTCATTTATGTCCCTGAATTTTAACCCTTTTGAGATTGCTCTTCAGTTCTGGAGCACCACTAAAATTGCCACGTGTTGGACAGATTCAGGAAAGGGATAATGCTAAGAGTGGTCTCTGCTGTACTGCACTGGAACCCGGATATCTGTGACAATAGATGAGGAATAGATTTAAGCCACCACCAAAAGAAGGCAGCTGTTAAATCACTTAATAGAACACAGAACAAATGTCCTCTGTGTTTCAGGTGACAAATGTTGTGATCAGGTGCTCTTAAGGGAAGGGAAATGAGGGGTTTTGGTCCCTCTGCCTGTGTACCCACTGGCCTGCTGCATGCTTTTGCATTGCACAAAATGCCTGCACAAGTTTTTCCTCCTCCCTCCCCGGATGGTTTCCCTGATTTGCACCAGCAGCATTTTTATTTTGTGAAGATCAACCTCCTTAGCTGTTGTCGTTTGCACTCTGCAGGCAGTGGACTTGTGTGTTGTCTTCAGGTCATAATCTAAATGTCAGAGTGGGGATCATTTCTTTTCTGCATTTACAGGCCTTTTACTGGAGCCTGATAGGAACTCTAGGCATTGCTAGAGTTTAAATTATTATTAACTTAGTAATTGGCATTTCCATCATGAAAGTGCATACAGCAGTGATGCCTGGCCTTTGCCATCCCACTACTGAGCATGCATTACTCTGTGTGTGTGTTACATGTTATTCTTTTCATTGTATTATTTTTTCTAATTTCCTGTGGTTATGTGAAACTTCAGTTAGTCCCCTGTGAGTTGAAGCTATCAGCCAAGACAGTCTAGCAAAGGCTGTAACAGCTGCCACTTAGTTTTGTCCTACTTTCTATTTTAGAGGTGTTGGGAACATAAATTTGCCTGAGACTCCCCCTTTCAGAACGTTTTGAACTCTATTTACATGAGATTTGATTCAACCTGGCTTCTTTTAGGAGTAAGTTGTGCTGAATCAGTGTGCAGGAGATATGGGGGACTGCCAGGACTGGCTTGATAAGAAACACCTGCCTACAGCCAACTGCTTGCTGCTGTAGTTCTGTGTTATTTTTCTCTATATTAATACTTCCTTTTTGCTTTGTTCTTCCCCTCTAAATATACACTTTTCCATTGTATAAAGTCTTTCCTCAGTGCTGTAGTTCATTTTCTCTCTTGACTGGTGGTGTTCTTAAAAGAAAGGAAGGAAATAGCCATAGGTGAGAATCTTAAAAGGTGGTGTTTGTTGTGGGAGAGAAAACAGCATCAAGCTGTGACAGGTTGAACATCCTCCTGCAAAGTCCCACCATCAAAGCTGGGGTCCCTGCCAGACTTGTTTCTCTCTATCTTGCTAAGAAAATTCTGCCTCTGCTCACACATGCACACGCACACAGAAATTGCTTTGGATTTAGCTTGAGTAGAGAAGAAACAAAACCAGCTCCTTCCCCTTCAGGTCTGTCTCAAGCTTTGGGGTGAGGGGGGAGTGAAAGAGGGAAAGATTTGCCTGGAAGAGGATACAAAGCAGAAAAAGTACCTGGGGTGAGACCAAAGTCTTAACTGTAAAGAACTGCTTCTGTGTCACTGACCACAGCAGCTTCATTCTTCCAGTATGTTCTCCGTGGAGGGGGAAAAGGCTGTTTGAGTCATTTTTCTGTCTTGTTTCTGATTTCTTACAGGAGAGTTTTCTAAAACACCTCCTGTGCAGTAACTGGTTGGCTGAAGGCTGTCAAGAAAATTTTCCATCCTTGTGGATTTGTGGGTTGTAGATATTTCTTTTGCCTGTGGGGACCTGGATGTGGCTGATGTTTGGGGTCCCTCTTTATTTGAAGCTACTAAGTCCCTTTAGTTTCTTCCCTGGGGCGTTCTCCCCCAGACTAGGGGAGGAAGTAAGTCTGCTGGGATTGCTGAGAACAACATTAGCTGGTTGCCCTGGGAGCTAGCACTGTGCTGCATGGGAACGCTCGGAGAAGGCATGGTCATCTGTGGTCAGTGACACGTTCCTAAGCTATCCCCTTAGTTGCGGTTTGTGTTATATGGCATGTGGCCTTATGGGACGTTGGTTTACAGCACGGAAGGGCTGATTACTCCTTAATTGGCTTTAGGGATGTCACTATTGCAATCTTTGTATCATAACAGTGATCTCCACAATATGACGGTCCTAGAACTCCTCTAGAAGGGAAATCTTGTGTCAGACAAAAGTCAGTGGTTCTTAGATGGTAGCATCCCTTGGTGGAGACTGGAAAAATACAAGTAATATTGCACACTCCACTAGCTACACTTGATAATATTCATTTTTTTCTTCAATGACTGGTCTATAAATAGGATCCTAACCAGCAGATGCTTGGGAGTCATGGAAATTTAATCTTTTTGAACTGAAGTGGGAGCAGCTGACTTCATTGAGTCTACAAGCCATGCGAAGCCTTGGAGATTTGGAGCCTAAGGAGATGTTTAGGGCAGGAGGGGGTATAGGCTCTTGAGGCATCCCATCAGGATACAGGATGAACATGGGATATTTTCCATTTCTTTCTCTTGCCTAGAGCCACCAGCTGTTGCTGTCTTTTTAGTGGGATTGTTGAGAGGATGGATAGATGGGCTCTGGCAATTGACCTTCTACCACAATGCAGGGTGTTGAGGGACAGTTTGAGTCTGATAGAGCACAATTTGTCTTTCATTGGCTGATTTCACATCTTCCAAAAACCTCTTTTAACTGAGTCTCATACTGCTATTTTAGCTGCAATTTTCACATTGTACTGTGCTTTGGTTTAAATACAGTTGAGTCTGTTTTAGCAAAAGATAAATTGTGTGACCTCTCAAGGTCCCAATTTTTGAGGGTTGTATAAATGCTAGTCACTTCTGAGATAGTGTCACCCTAGTGACTAGTGAAATCTGGTGGTTTTTAAACCCTGATTCAAAGCCTGTGCTTAAATACAAAGTATGTTTGGGTCACTGGGACAAGTCCTGCTCTGACAGTACAGTCATCAACTACTTTTTTACTGCACCTTCAGATATGGCAGCTGTGCTCCTCCATTATCCCAAACCTGTTTCAGCCAAAAAAAGGAATAGCTGAAATGGTGACTGTTAACGTGGGTCACCTGGACAGCTCAGGCAGCAGGGCTCAACTGGATGGTAACTGGTTGCTTCCAGCAGGCACGGTGGCTAAGGATGGATACATCTTCTCCAGGCACAACAGGAAGGATGTTTACTCAGCAGCAAGAAGTGGAAAGATTCAGCACTGTGTTTTCCTTCTACCAAAAGTTTGTGCTAAACCTTGCCCTGTTCAAGGGCCTGAAATCACAGTAGCTGTAGCTACTGCTATCCTGTATGTTGAGACCAGAACCTTTCTAGATCCCACTGTGCCCTAGGGAAGGAGGGGAACAAGCAGAAGTGAAGTTTCATGTTCACAAAGACTCTTTTTGCACAGCAAGGCAGTATCTGTGCTTTGCTTCTTAGCAGCAAAAGCCACTCCTAAGCAATCATAGACATGAGGCTTCATTAGCAACCAGAAATGAAAAGCTAATGAGAGGTGCACAAAATTTCTAACACTAAGGAGGATTCTTTTTCTCCATGGAACCTCCAAGACTGAGGCATACCTTGGGATGCAAAGGGAGACGAGGGTCAGTGACTCTTTCGGAATTAATGACCGTGCGAATATTAGTCACATTCCCTGTTTTTAATCAGATTTTCTCCAAATGAGATATCTTAGTACTCATAGCATGTTCTTGGATATTATGACATCTTAAGCCATGAATATGCCCTTCTTCATTATACATGGTGCAGTTAGACCAGGCTTTTTAGATGAGATATTTGAATCCCGAAGACAAAGAGGGGGTTGCAGGTTTGAATGTCCTGACCCAGAGCTTTCTAAGTGATGCTAAGGAGCATACTTCCAAAAACTTGGCAAATGCTTCTGAAAATCTAGGATCTTATTGTGGTCCTGGATAGTTTGAAATCTGGGAGACAGAGGATCCTGTATTTCTGACTGGGGTCTCCAGGACAGAAATATGTGCAACCTGCAGTATACAGTGAATTCAACACAGTGAACTTGTGTGCTGCACAATTTATCTTTGTATATGCTGCAAATGCATGAATTTATTCCACTCTGATAAGCTCTTTGGCATTCCTGATGATGCTGATTATCAGAAGAGGATTTTCTTATCTTGGCTTTAGGACCAAGACCAGAACCCAACATTAACTGGGAGCATGATCTAAAACCTGCAGAATCTCCCCAGAGCATCCAAAACACCTCTGCCTTCCCTGTGTGTTGCCAACTCCTTCACCTGCGCTGTGCAGGTTGTGCACCTTTTGGGCAGCCTTAGCAGTAGGTGAAGATAATGGAGCTGTCTGAGCATTCCTGAATGGAAGGGCTCTTCTGTCTCCCACAGACATGGTGTTTGGGTAGAAAAAATCAAAAGGAGGTGTGCAGACAGGCTGGTCACCAAACCTGGCATCACATCTGCTCACACTGGTGAAGTTGTGAGCCCGAGGGTGAGATCCGCAGAAGTGGTCCTTCACTCCTCTAAGCCTCTACCTGCTGCAGTTCCAGTGTGGCCTGTGGCACCCTCTTCTGCTCTGGGACATCATGTAGACAGTGTTGAGCAAGAGGATAGTGGTGCTGTGATGAGGTGAGGGAACTCACTACTTCATGAGAACCCTACTCCAAGATCAGCTGCGATCAAATTGTCCCATGACCCAGGATGTGTAAAACACTTCCCTTGGCATGCCGGAATGTGAGATCCATGTTGCATGCTTATGTGCTGGACTGCCAGACTTGCAATTCATCATTTAGTGCAGGAGCTAGATTCCCTCTTGCAGAACCTGCGCAGTGGTTTTTTTGCAGCCCCTGCTTGGGAGCTTTGCAGCAAGTCTGGCAATGTGAAAGGTTCCCTGCCATGGGCCTGCTCTGCTTCAGAGGCAGACTGTTTGCTGCACCCCTGACTGGCTGTGCTAGGAGAAATTCTGTCCCATAATGGGGGTGGTACTGTACCAGCAGAAATGGCGGGGGGCCTCCCTGCAGGTGATGTTTAGTCTGAAGCTATAGGGACACTTCAGCTTTTAATGATTTTTGTTTAGGTAGATTCAGGCCTTTCCTTAGTAAACAAGCATTATCACAGAGCTGCTTTGTTTTCCAGTGACTGGTCTCACACATAATAAATAGGTTGAAGTTAACTGAAGCAAGCATTGATTTTTCTCTTAGTACGTGTGGGATTTCCTCCCTTGGGAGGGCTTGACTAGTGTGGCAGACCTTCAGAGGAGGGTGTATGTGTGTGAAGAGAGTGATGTGTGGCTGGGGCATTATATTTTTTTTCCCATTCTAAATTTTCCTTTTATGGTCTCTTCCCCAACTCCCCCCTGCCTTTCTTTCAGGTTCCAGCAAGCAAGGTTTCAGCTCCCACTCAGAAATTTTCCAGGGTGATAGTGACTGGGAAACACTCTCTGGGCCTTCAGGGAGACCTGGGTGTGTGTAATCTTACAGGAGGAGAGAGCACAGAGCAGTGCTGGGCAGAGCTGAGCGAAACAGGAGGGATGAGGGTACTGGGGAGCAGGTCTACAACCAGCAGTGGAGGTAGTGATGGTGAAGTTATTGATATGCGCGATAGGAGGTAATGCTTTGGTTTCTTCTTCTTTTTTTTTTTTCTATATGAAAGTCACAGAATAGAGAAAAAAAATATGAAAACCTCAAACAATCGATGCTGCTTTAGAAGGCTTTGGCATGAAATGGTTGCCAGGCTTTATTTCTTTCTTTCTTTCAATAGTGTCATTAGACTTCTTCCATCCAAGTCATCCCCTCCAAACAAACATAACTCCCCCAATTGTCTTTCTCTCCTTAATTGAACCCAGCTCCCCCTTGGTTATAGCCATGTTCTGCTGCTTTATATTTGTGCCACAATTTGCCTTCCAGAACATTTACTTACTTGCTTACTTAGAAATCTACTGCATTGCCTGGTGTTATGGCATATGTTTGCCTTACATCAATTAAAAATCAACATGGTCCAACAGAATCTAACACCAACCCCTGCTTCTTTGAATGGCTGTTTGCAGCTGGGTAGGGATTAAAGCAGATTGTAATGAATTAGACCAGGGATTAAAACAGCCTGTAATAGATACTGTGTTGGACTATTCCATCTCTATTCTTGGATGTAGACTCTTCAAATCTAGGGTTTTCAAATGACACCCTGTCACCTTGTCATGCAAGAGGCTAGGTTTTGAAGCAAACCTGATATTCCTGAAACAGGGTTGGTACAAACTAGAAAAACCCCTTTTCTGTCTGCTGGTGATGGGCACGCAGTTCGCGAATCGTGCAGGAGATGGGGGTGTTGCTCACGTTACCTTTGTCTTCTTGAGAAGGAAAGGGATCAGAGAGCATTGCTGCTTCTCTCTCTGGCACTGAGGCCCCTGCTAAGGGCCAGGAAATTTTAATAGACAGTCCCCCATCATCAGTGGGACTTCAGCTGTGCATCCTATTATTTAACAGTAATAAGCAGGCTCTGATGAAGGGGTTTTGGATCTTCTTTAGAAACACCAGCCTTTGCTGTGGGTATGTCTGAGAAATAAGGGCCTGAGGTAATCTTGCTCACATAGTATGAACTCAACATCTGAGATTGTCCCTGAGTGTGGCAGGAATGGATGAGGTGATTTTAGTTGCAAGTAACAGCTCTTCAGTCTGTAGGGTAAGAGAGACCTGCTGCTGGGGTGGTAAAAATACTGCCCTAAAGAAAGTGTTGGTGAACACTCCTGTGCATGAAGCCTGTCACATTCTGTGCCATGTCCAGCACAACTGGGCTCTTGTGATGACAAAGAGTGATGTGGTGGACACAAAGCAATGCCTTGTGCTGGCAAGATTTGGGAAAGGAGATGTATCCACAAGTCCTGTCATGGTGTGGGCAGGCTTTGGTTATGAAGTCAGGGATGATGCTGCACAAATGAGTGGCTGATCCAGGTGTGAGGACTAGGTCTTAAACAGTGACCAGCAAGGCTAAGGAGATAGATGGGACTGGGTGGATTGCACAATGGCTAAGCAGTGACAATTGCTAGCCCCATGGTAGCTTTTACTTTGTGGTGACAGGGGTTGCAGATGTGCGGAGATCTTCAGGAGCAGCAGCAAGGTGCTGCTGGGTGCAGAGGGACTGGAGAAACTTTAATCATAACATAAGGACAAGTTCTGCGTGTCACAGCTGCAGCCTCGCTGTAGGGGGATGCCATGAGCTGGGCAGTGTCTCCCCTCACAGCGCAGAGCAATGGCAGGATCCAGGGGTGGCACGCGTGCCACTGATGCCACATACCTGGGGACACTGTTCTGGCAGCAGTCGATCCGGGGAGGCAGCTGAGGTCCTTCCCGGTCCCCATACCATGTTGTCCTTTACAGGCAGCGGGAGGCTGCAACCTCGGGGCCGGCCCTGCTCTGTGCGGGCAGGGCAGCGCTGCCACAGGTGTGTGCAACTTGTGCAATCCCCTCGCCCGCGGTTTTATGGATCGGCTCTGGCTGAGGCCCACGTCACTGCTCCCACACAAACGAAATGTCATCTCCTAAACATCTTGGCAGCGTAGTTTGAAAAGGAGCCGATTCCACCCCAGAAATAACATCCGTTGGGTTGGGGGCGGGTGATTTGCTTCCCCTGCCCCCACCTCCCACTTTCCCACTCTGCGTCGGGATTTGCGGCTCAGGGGCAGGGCCGTGACCGTGGGTAGCGGCCCCCCCGCCCCGCCTTCCCGCACCTGTTAGCGCTTTTCTCTGCAAACCGCCTGCTACCCTGGACACTCTTTTCACTCCCGCGGGACAACCGTTTAGCAACAGCCCCCTCCGCTTGCAACAGACAGCGGTGTTTGCAGTGTCCGTCCGCCCCCCCCCCCGGGCTGCACACCCCTCCCCAGCCCCAGGCACCCGCTCTGCAGCAGGCGGTGCCGAAGCGCGGGGTATCGGCAAGCAAGGAAACCTCCCCCAGCGCGGACACAGCCACCCACACCCCCCACACTCCCCTTTTCTCCGTTCCTCAGCTCCCGGGCGGGCTGGGAGACCCATGTTAGGCGGGAGAAACTG
>NW_020799105.1:13588495-13611180 GCF_003259725.1 Athene cunicularia
CCCGCCCCCCGGGGCAGAGCTGTGGTCTCCGGGGTAGCGCGGTCCGAGCCCGCTCCCCCGCGCCGGGGAGAGCCCGGCTGCCCGCTCCCGGCTGTCCCGTGTGCCCGCACAGCCGGCGCCCCTTTCCCGCTGCCGATGTGATGTACACGCCGGCACGCTTCGCTGCCTCTGTGCCAGGGGATGGATGATGTACAGCGGTGGTGGAAAAGCCCTCCCGTTCCCCCGCTCTGCATGCTGGCGACAGGAGTGATCCCGTTAATTCATTAAGGGGTGGAAAGCCCCCCTGCACGCTAAGGGTCTCTGACAGGAGGCAGGGAGTGCAAGCACAGGGAAAACTTCAGAAAAAATCAGCGGAATCTCATGCCTTTTCCCTGAAGTCAGTAATAACGAGTCACTGAGGTGTCCCTGGCAGTCTGTGGGACTGTGTGTGGGGTGTCCCAAAAGCCCCCACACCATCGTGCTGTGATAGTGCGGGGCCCTCCCTCACACCCTGCTTTGCAACGCCCGGCAGATGGCTGTGGACAGAACTTCAATCTTCTTTTAACTTGGTATCACGAATGCTATTTCCACTCGGATGTAAAGTCTGTGAACAGGTGTAATTGAAAGGACTCCAGGAAACCTTTATGTCTGGTGACAGCATTCCCATTATTCTAATTATTATAGCTTGTCACTGCCTTGAAAATGCCTCTTTTATTGTTTTGCTACTATTGGAAATGGGCATAAAGCAATTAACAGCATAAACCAGATTGCCTAGATTTTCAAATACATTCTTTGTGAAACTTGCTAGTCATTAAAAAGCAAATTGTCCATCTATCTATCTGTCTGTCTATGGGTCTATCTGTGCATCAGCTATAGCTTCATAATGTGCAATTCAACTACCTCTTAATTTCTTTGACTAGAAGTTTTTTTCTCTATTTATTATTACTTAGGCAATAATTCTGACAGCAATGTAGATGTTACTTTGATTTAACCAAGTTTTAAAGGCAGTTGTGTTTGCCAGACGTCAATTCCACTCTCATTAAAGACAAAAGCAAACATTCAAGAGAAAACAGCTGCATGGTATATTTTAGCGCTACACTCGTCTCTAGGATCATTTATTTTTAATATAACGTGGCATGTAATGAAAAAAACAACCTATATGCCCTCTCTTGTTTAATTTCAATGCTGAATCAAGGGGTGCTGAGCAAAAGAAGCTAAAATCCCCCCCCTATGGGTTTCCAATAGTTTTGAGTATTTCTGGTTAAAGTAGCAGAGAAAACTATTTCTGTAGGCATTTTCAGGGGAAGGAAAGGTTATTTTTTCTGAAGTGCAGGTCAGAAAGTGATTTTCACAAAATTCTCCCTTCTTCCTTGGTCTCTTTTACAGAAATATACAATTTAAATAACTAGTTTCCTTTATTCTTTAACTCCAAGTGACTGAGAAGGGTAACATTTCCATTGTTCACGACTTTCCACTAAGATTTTGCACCTCAGGATACCATGGATTGAAAGCTTCCAACTCAAAAGCACAAGCAAAAGCAAAAGACTGGTGTTTATTGCCAGTGCAGTGTTTGTAGGAAGGAAAAACAAGCGTGTTAATAAATACTAGTGTTATCTTTTTGTGATTTTTCTATTATGAGGTTTAGCATCTGGAGACTTTTTCTCTCTGTCTCTTGGAGAAAACGCACTGCATTTAGTGATTAATTGGATTTTTTTTTAAACAGTGTAGGGGGAAAGTTAAATGCTTGAACCTGAGTCCTCTAATTTATTAGCAGAGAAGGTTGAATCCAACGCCTGTTTTTCTGCTGCAGTTCAGTTTTTACCTGATTCTGCTGTTGGGGTGGCTGTGGCACAGGCCATCAAGGAATTTGTACAAGGTCACTCAGGAAAACTGTGGCTTCTTTTGCCAGCCACATTGGTTCCCAGTCTCTCACCTCAAAGCGTGTATTTTCTTAGGTCACTGTAGATGTAAAGCAGCGGGAAGATGTTACTGAAAATGGACAAACGATATTTCATGTCATGATTATGCCAGATTACCTAAGAGAGCAGGTAGAACATGTCTATATGCTATTGTTTTCAGGTTACCAAAGCAGTACAGAGGCGTACAGCTTGCTTTTACCAATTCCCTGTTACCTGAACAGACTTAAGAACCTAAGCTTTTGTTGCTTGCGATTTATTAAAAACGTGATCAATCAAATTTAACGCAATGAAGCAGTATATTTCAAATCAGACATTAGTGGTGAGGGATTCCTAACAACTGGATGGATTTGCAAAGAAGAGGAAAGCATGGTAATAAAAAAATCAGGTTTTTACTAGGACGTATAGCTTTACAGACACTCCACAAAAGGGAGATCTTTGCAACTGCTGCATGTCGCGTTACCTAGAATGTTAAAAACCTCTTGTGGGCTTATTTTATTATTTTAAGAGTAACTCCCCCTCCATCTCCTATGCCCGTTTTCTCTCACGTCCCTCAAATCTCAGTTTAACATATTAAAAAATAATCCCTTCCAGGCAACAAACTTTTGTTTTCTCCATTGGAAGATAGCGAGGTCAGGATTAGGACAGAGGCAAAAGGCTGGTAAGATTGGGGAATGTGGGTTCTCTGCTTTGTCCTGCCCAGAGGCTTTTTCTGTGACCTTAGGAAAGACAATTAACCTCTCTGGATCTCTTCTTCCATATTAAATGAGGATAGTACTACTTAGCTACCACAAAGTGGTGGTGTGGAGCAGAATTCATTTCTGCTCTGTACAATACCTGAAGGTCTTCAAGTGGAAGTTATTAGGAAAATGCAAAAATACTATTCTGTGTAGAAATGAGGTTTGTGTTCTCTGTGTTCTTGGGAAGGGGACTTGGCTTAATTTGGTGGGTCTGATATTAGAAAAAGGAGACTTGTATTTGGGCTTTGAGTATCAGTCTGCCCTGATGGAAACATTTATTGAGAGAGGTCACTGAAGCTCTTGAGGGACTTGGTAGAGATCAGATAAAATGTTTTCTGGCTGAGGCTTTTCTGAAGGAAGGAGAATTTTTAGTGAAAAATGCTATTATTCCCAGAAGATTTGCAAGCCATTCTTTTTTCAAAGCTATTCCTCTCTGAACACACACTGTGTAGAAACGTGCCAGTCGGTGAGCAGTTGTATCCTCTATGCCTGTTTTCCCTCTCTTTGGATGGTTATGTTATTGCATGAAATTTGCCCTCGTTCTGCTCACCAGATGCTCTCTCCAACCTTCTTGTGAAGATGATCTGATTCCTCAGATTATCTTTTTTTCCTTCCTCTCTCCCGGATTTATAGGATAAGGACCTGCAGAAATAAATAGCAACACCTTTAATGCTGTTACAGCTTTAAGTCTCGCTATCTTGTTTCTTGACAATAGTTTTTTCAAGAGATTTCAACAAGCTACAGTGGATAAAACACACTTAGATTGCTCTCCTGATATGATCACTAGTGGAATGGTAAATGAGGACTGTTGTCATTAGGTTTCAGAGTTGTCACTCTGATGAATGTAGCTGTTTATAAGAAGTACTTAATTCTGTCTGTGCTTTTTCCATGATGAAGTACTACAAATTCTGTGGTGTTGTGGTGGGTGGGTTTTTTTCAATATAAGAAGCAAAGATGCACATTTTTAGCTTTCTTTTAGCCTCTAGAAGACATTTTCAATCCTTTATCTATGGAGAGTCCTCAGCTTATGATCACAGTGTGCTTTAGCTATCCCATGTATATATATGTGCTTTTGCCTTTCTGGTAATCAGAGGTAAAGTTCAGACATAAAGATGAGGAAATGCACTATAATGCCACAGTAAGAGAAGGAGAGCACGTTTGTCTAAGGTATGTGCAGTATTGCAGGTTGCTTCAGCCAGGCCAAGTTCCTATATGATCCTAGGGGTTGGAATTTTCATACTGTAGGAAAAATGTCAGAAGTGCTTATTTTTATCACAGTGCAGCAGATAAACCTGGAGAAGTATAGTGTGCCTAGGTGACAGAGCTGCTGCTTGTGCAGACCATGCAATTGCATTGATGCTTATAGTATGAGCCAGGCTCTGAAAGCTGAGGAAGGCAAGATGAGAGCTGGTGAGAGACTGGACTGGGGCATTGTTTTGTCTTGTCAGCCATGCTATGCTGTTTTGTCCAGAGGTCCAGTCAGCCTGTGGAGTCTTGGAGTATGAGATGTTTTTGGGACAAGACTCTGGTAAAGAGGAGGCTAATAGTACTACAGTAGCCTACAGTCACCTGAAGTAGAGTTAGAAAGAAGATGCAGCTTGTCTTGTTGGTTGAAGAGGAAATAACATGTGGCAACAGCCACAAACATATGTCAGATTGGACATTAGGAAGAGTTTCTTCTCAAAGAAAGTGGTGCAGCGAGGCATCAGAAAGTTTTCTCTGCCTTTGGAGATTTTTAAGAGTCATGTAGACATGATTTGTTGGGAACAACTCTGATCTGAACGGTCTTCTGCAATTCTTTTCCTTCTGCTACCACTGATCCTACTGCTTTACCCTGTGCAAGCTCTGACAGCTGGCAGTGAAAAGCAGGTTGTACAAGTTCTCACAGTGAAGCCTGTCTCTTCCGGGAATGATTCTTCTGAATGCTGTTGGCAGCGTTCTGGTGTGATCTGCTAATGTACTGGTGGTTTGATGCTGAGACATTACTCACTCCCATGGTGAATTGCAAGCTGGGGAGGCTGATGGGCTTGCCGTGTGCCAGGTAGTTTTTCATTAAGATGCCTAGCAATGCAGTGTGTGATGGGCAGAACGAGATGGGCAATATTTGCAATTCCAAATAGACTGCTGTGCTTGGAAGGGAGGAAGGGGAGAAAATGAATCTAGGCAGTCAATGCTCATTTAGTTGTTAGCCATGGCTAACTGCTCCAATAGTCCAGTTGGATTTTGGTCTAAAATGTTTACTCCTAAAGTGCAAGATGGTAACAGAGCAATCATATTAATTTCACTGCATTTGTCAGATATTTTAATTGCTCTTATAGACTGCTTCTTTCTCAAATGGCTTTCAGCTACGTTGTGGTCTCGTTGCCATTGAAGGTAGGCCAGTTGTGTCACAATGTCTTGATGCATTTCCACTTCTCCACTACCTTTAGTAATTCCTTCTCCAGGACTTTACCAATCCATTTTTAATTAATATTCAAATAGAAGATGGGGAAAGAAAAATGAAACTCTTGCATGGCAATTGCTTTTATGGTTGTGTTGAGTCAGTAGAGCAGGAAGAAGGCGTCTGGAAAATATTTTTTGGGTTATTTCTCCCCAGACTGGTTTCATTGCAAAGTCAGGTCGGTGTCCAGTGGATGTGCCTTGATATTACTTGTGGATCCTCTGAAGCTAGCAGATTCCCTGGGCCATTACCCTGCCTAGTGCAGCAAGCTGTCAATGTTCCTGTAGCTCCGAGTTCAGTAGCAGGACTGTTCCTGTTCTAGGTGCCTGTCACCAGTTTCCCTTCAGGCCACGGTACTCAGACTTTTTCATGCTCAGGGATGAGGCCTAGGATTTGTGGCTAAGCTTTCACAGTGATTTAAATGCAAACAGAAACAGCTATGCAATTCTTCAATTATTTTTTTTAATGGAAAACATTCATCCAATTATATGACAAAGTATTCTGAAAATGGGTGTGAGCCAATAATTGATGTTAGGCAGGAGAAATTTTTCCCAAAAGGGAGGTGAGATGAGACAAATATTTTCTTCAATGCAAAGCTGTGAGATGAAACTTTCTGAGAGTTTCAAAATTTATAGATGGATTCATAGTAGAGATTTTAGAAAAAATATGAAAGCTGTGTCATCTAAAGGGCAAAGCTCAGGTTAAGGAACTTTGATGTTGGTAGTACTAAAGGATACTGGAAGCCAGTCTTGCAAGCAGGCAAGAATTTACTTAAGTCATACCGTAGTGTCATGCTCCTTAAGGTCCCTGGATGTCTGTGGATAGAATGGAGGAGAGCAGTACATGCTTGCCTGAGTGAGTACTCTTACAAATCCAGAATCACTTCAGGATTGAAGGCCAAGCCTGAGCTCATGGTTGAGATTGGTTCCAGGACAATTGCAAGGAACCTGTCAGTTATGAGTTGAGACTTGGCTTTGGCTGGTATCTGGTCAAGTTTATCTTCCAGTAGTATGGAGTTAGTTGAAACTTGGCTTTGGCTGAGATCTTGTCAAGTTTATCTTCCAGTGGAAATCTGTGTTTGAAGGTGTGGAGTCCAACCTGCCTCTAAGCATGACAGTAAATTAAATGACATGATGCTTGCGAAGCATTTAATGCTGTAAATGCAGAAAGTCCCCAAAGCAGCAAAGTATTTGGTTGGATCATTAGTGTAAATTGATGTAGGACTGATCTAGGCCAGTTTACTGTAGTTGAGAATTCAACCTGCAATATCCTATAGCAGTGAAAAATGCAAGGTAAGAATGAAAAAGGAGTACAGAGGTGAGGAAACATGGGGAGTACAGCAAGGAGACTGTGGGCCCTTTACATTCTCTGAATTACAGCCTCAGGGCTGTGGGTGGATGAGCCTCCTTCTCTCTTGTGCACAGCCCTTCCCTCTTTTTGCTTGACTCTAGGAGGTGGGAGGTTGACCCCCACCATAATCCATGCTAGAGACTGATCTGGTGACTTTCTTGGCAGAGCCCAGTAGGGGTTTTAAGATGAAATAACCCTTAGCTGGAAAATACTGCTTTGCTGAAGCCACACCTTTGCATGCAAGTTTCTCGGTTTGCTTGAACTCCCTTCAGAAATCCAAGGCAAACAGATTCCCAAATCCAAAGTTCGTCTTGATGTCCAGGGAAAACCTGCAGCATCGTTGTTAACATTTCCTCCATGCAAAAAGAAGGGCATGGCAGTATTCCCTTTCCTGCCTTTATGGGGTGTTGTGAGACTGAGGGAACGGAATAAAGTTTGCTGCATGTTTGAAGAGTGTGGCTGTGTGGACGTTAAACATATTTGATAAATAATCTGCTCTGGAAATTTTGGGGTCAATTCCCTTGTGGCCAGCAGAGTTCTAGCATACAATAAAAATCAGAAAAGATTGATGGTAATCAAGCCTTTCTTTTTTTTTTCCCTCCCTCTCCATCCTGCAGGAGATGGGATTGCTCTCTCACTGAAATGAGTGGCGAAGCCCTCTTGTTTAGGGAGGGTCCCTGTCACTGAGGCTGTCACGGTGTTGTCTCCCCTTCGTATTCCGATATGCGACACAAAGGCTGGCCAGGCAGACCTGCAGAGCACCACAGGGCCTCTGTGCCCAGAATAGCATCACGTTTAATTAGCTGCAGCGTGATTTGGGCACCGCGGGGCGCAGGCTGTGGGGAAGGGCGGCGGGTTGCCGGTGTGTGGAAAGCAGAGCTGGGCGCTAGAGGGAGCGTGGGCATTTGCTAAAGGAAGAAAAATGCTGCAACGGGTGGGGAGGGGAGCTGGGACCTGGGAAACGCACGCTGGAAAGACAGACGCTGCTGAAATATTGATATGAAAACCCGCTTGGAGTCATTGACTCTGTGAAATTCCTGCTGTCTGGGGTTCCCTCTGCGAGAGAGGAAAATATTCTTAGCATGCACTCGGCCGCGGTAAAGCATTTCACCCCCCTTGCGGCTGATACTATCTTCCTTTTGTGTCGCCTCTAATTGCTGTCAGGCTTTTTCCTGAAGATGGGAGTCCCAATGCCGGGGTCTCTCATCTGCTCCGGTCCCTTCCAGCCTGCGTCACGTGCCTGTAAAGCCACCAGCATCCCCCCTGCAACTGCCGGCAGCGCCGCTGGGTTGGGAGAAGGGACGATGTTAACCTTTGCAGTGCCAGGAAGCAGCAATCTGAGCCCTGGCTGCTCCTGCAGAGGATACGCTTGTCCTGACAGGTCCCTGCCTCTTGGGGCTCAACAGGATTTTTACCACCTTGAGGGTGGCGCACAAGCATTTCTGTTCCTCTCTCCTTTTTATTTCTTTCGAGTGTGTAGGAACAGAAGGGACTGGAATTCACCCCTGCCACTGTATGGTGGGACAAAGTAACATTTCTTCCTGGGAAAAGTGATTGCACTTGCTGGTGTCCTTAGGACTAAAATGGATGTTTGGTCAATGATGGGCGAAAGGCCTCGGGATCTTAAAAGCAACCACTTTAGTGCTGCTTCAGACACGACACCAGTCTATAACATACATACTGCTGGTGCGTTTTCAGTGGACAGTGATGCTGCTGATACACTCTGGAAACACGTTTTGCCCCTTGTGGGGATTTGGTAGAGGCCTCCAAGTGAGGGGTCAGTGGAGTGGAAGGCTTGAGCACAGAGCTCCTGTTGGCTTCCAAGGCAGAGAGAAAGGCATGGATTGAGTTCAGATGTGCCAGAGGAGAGCAGGCTGTGCATGTAGGTTGTCTTCGTGATTTTCGGACTTGCCATTGTGCCTAATGGGGGGTGCATTGCCCCATGGCTTGGTTTCCCCATCTACAAGGAAGAGTTAACTCACGTGCAGGGCTGTTGCTGAGGCTTAAAATGGATGGATATTTGCAAAAGCTGTTGGGTGGATGAGAATGTATAAAACATGATTATTTAGCTCTTGCCAAAAGTGCTTTAGGACCTCATAGGTGCAGGGAGGAAGGAATCTGAGCGTTAATTGGTTGTTAGCCTTTCCCTGCTGGTTGTGCCTGATTGGAAAATCCCCCTCCAGCTGTGATCAATACCATCAGGCACGGGCAAACTGGGCTGCCCGTCTGCAGTCCTTACTTGCCTCTGTCAGAAGCCCTGGGGGAAATTCTTTCTTCTTAAGGTGGGGGGTTGGATGATTCTCTGCTCTAGACTTCCTGTCCTTTACTAGCAAACCCTGCCAATTTTGTGCTTACAGGGTGACAGACATGACTGTACTTATAAAGCTCTTATGCTGCCTGCTTTAGGTGTGTATTTCAAAGGTCACTAAAAGGAAGGTCAGTATTATTAGTTGTTGGTTTTTTTTTGAGAAACTGAGACATGCAAGAGAGGAGGGTTCTGTTCTGGGTTGTGCTGCTGATCGGATCTGAAGTTGGAAGGCAAGTTTTCTGACTCCTTTTCCTTATTGATAGGGTTTCTTAATGACAAATGACTTATTTTACTTTGTCAGCCACAGCTCAGATGCTGTGTGTATTTTCTATTTAGAAGAGATTGCATGAAAGAAAGGAAAAAAATAAGTGAGGAGAGGAGCTAAGAGGGGGAAGAACAGGACTCTCAATAACAGAAAGCAGAATGTGCTGAGTTAAAATCATTAACAGATTGATCAAGCAAAGGCGCTGCAGAATTCTGGCTGAAAGTGATTTAAGAGCATTGTCTGCTGTTCTAACCCTTTACCAGTATGGCTGCATGGATTGCGTTATTTCAAATTGCAGCTCCTTTTGAGCTGGATGAGAATTGATGTCATGAGACAGTGGGAGCCATGAGTTTGGCCTCCATTGGAAATACAGAGATAGGAGAGGGATCACATCTGTCTGCTGAGGGGTTGGGAGCTGGCTCAGAATTATGTGGCTTGTTTATAATGGGTTGAGGATGATAGTTATAGCAGGGCACGTGTAGGTCTGTGTGCTTGTTTGTACAATCTTGTCATGGGATAACATGGTAGGATGTAAAGTTCAAGGGTCTTGTTAGCTTTTGGAACTGTTAAGGTGGCTTCTCCACCCTTTCTATTACCCTTCACAACCCAAGGGAAAACATCTCTGCACCAAACCATGTGCAGGTGGAGGACTCTGGAGTGAGCCAGGGCAGTTAAATTTTCCTTCTGCCCTCTTGAACAGGGCCTGGGCTGGGTGTCTCCATGTCAGTCTTCTGCATGGTGGAGGGCTGGAGCAGTATGTGAAGGGTAATGTCCTTGTCCTGCCCCCACAATGTCTTTCTAGCTTTGTTCCCAATCACCAAAATGTTGGTAGCACTTGACATTGTAGTGGGAGTATGGATGGGGGGGCAGAAGGGTACCAGGGGCTGAGGCCCTGCACTCCTGCACAGACCTGCGAGCTGAACCAGCATGAACTCTGTGTTTGCAGTGGGACAGGGTTTTGCTTCTGTTTGGGTATCGAAAGCCTGGTGCAAGACACAAGACTGATGAACCTGCATGTAAAGGATCGTGATGACCTTGTGCACAGGAAGCCTTGCCCACAGCGTGTGGTGGGAGAGGCAGGCGGGCAATTATCAGGCAGGAGGTCTCTGAAAACTTCATTTGACATCTGGCCTGAAAAAAGGTTTGCCTATGAGACGGTGAGATTGCAAACCAATATGATAACTGTTCTCTCAAGTAGCAATGGTTGTTTTAGACGAGAGAGAATCTTTATCCAAGTGTGCTTTGGCAACTATTGGAGCAACACCAGGAGAAAGCCCCATGCAGTCAGTGTCTGTATCAGGTGTTACAGAGATACAATTAATAGAGGTGGTTCAACTATCATTGGACAGACTTTTCTGTGTAGCTGAGCCTTAAACAGAAGGGCTTTCAGAAAAGCATGGGATATGGAATTTGTCTGAGAAAGATCTGGCCAAGGCACCCCATGGGGTTATGATTTCTGCTGAGTGTTTTTGGGGCTCTGCCCCAGTAGCTGCACTGAACACTGGCCTGTGAGAGCTGTCTGCTCTCTGAAGGATCAGAAAATTAGTAAAATGCCTGTGATTTTGTTAAGCAACAGAAGTTAGCCATCCCTTAACTGTTTGCCCTTCCAGGACTTTTCTGTCTCTCAGTGTTTTCTTTCATCTCTGCCGTGATCCCTCATTCTGCTGCCCACTTGGAGGAGTAAATAGTGGCACAGGGTGTACTTGGATGAGCATTACAGGTGTGCTGGAGGGCTGGCTGGCTGTGGCCGATACGCTGATTAGATGGAGATCTGCCAGCTGTGAGAATGGACACTGAGTGGCTTATGGTTCAGCCCAGATACTATTTTGGGACCTGCTTCTTCACCCAGATGATTTTACAGGAGCATGGTATACCTGTGACCATTTTCCCCTGTTGCATTCAGTTCAAACTGGTTAATAATTATCCCTCCTATCCCAAAGTTATCCTTCCTATGGTTTATTTCATCCACAGCTAAAATGTTATTTCTTTTTGAAGTCAACTTAAAACACAGCTACAGCATCAGCCCCGAGGAGGCCTTAATTTACAATTAATACTTTTCACTGTTGTTTTTTTGCCAGCCTGCCTGGGAACTCTGTTCCTTTAATCAAAAGGCAACATCGATGGCAGCTTAGCATTCTTCATTTGCTTGCACTTCATCTGTTTGTTGCAGGCTCAATTCTACCCTTCCTTGCTTTTAATTAATTTAAGATTATCTTCATTACTTGTTCCTATCTCACATGCTACAAGTAACAACGCCTGGCTTTCTGAATTGTGCTGAGGTTTTGTTCTGGTGGGTCTTTAGCTCTGTGCTTTTAAAATTATTTTATTTATTTGTGTTTCCTGTAGTGCTACTGGAAACAGGCAATAAACTCAATTGGGGAGAAGGTGTTTTAGTGAAAATTTACAGAAAGGGGAAAGAGTCAGGTCTAACTCCAGTGCTGAAGAATGAGAGCAAATGTTAGATGGTAAAATAAAATATTGGATCATTTGAGAATTCTACATCTTCTGTAAAATGTGAGAGTCTCATCATTTTCCCCAAAGGCAAAGGTTAACTAACAGTGATGAAAGTCACTGACTAGGGGAGGCTCTTGGACTGGAGTCTGAATGAGCCACAGACTTCTTCATGTGCTCATCCTAATGGAGACAAGGGCAAGCAGCAAGAACTGATCCATGGAATGTGTGAGGACACAGGAGTGAGTTGATACGTGTGGGAAAGCATGCACTGATGTTGTTTCTGTTTCATGGCTCATACCTTGTCTAACGCTGTGCATTCTTACCTGTGAGAGCTGTCTGTAAACATGTATTGCCCTGTATAGTGAACAGGTCTATCAGTACAGAACTCGCTATACCTGTGTTCATCAAAATGAGCTGTATCTGAGAGGAGGATGGGAAGGGACAGAGTGGAGATTCTTGGGCTGCTTATGTCTTTTAAAATCCCATTTCAACCACTGTGTGCTTATAAAAAAAAAAAAAAAAAAAAAAAAAAAAAAAAAAGCATTTTAGAAGCATAGAAGATACTATGTGTGTAAGGATATGTGACCTGATAGCTATATATGTGGTTCTATAATTATTTAACTAGATGTATGTACAATGAAACCAGAGATTATTTGGGGCTGTAGTCTGATTCTTCCTTCTTTTCCTCCATTACTTACTTCTCTACACTCTCCTGTTGTAGCTCATGTGCTCTGATCCCTTTATATGTGGTTGCAAGTCCCTTCCTTCTCCTTCCCTTGCTATGGCCTTTGGACAATGGCAGCAACTCATACAGCCTGTGGTATTACTCAGAAGTGAAGGGTTTTTTCTGTGCCTGGCATGGTTGGATCTTGGCATCCTTCAGTTATACACCAAGTTTCTTAGGTTGAATGTGGTTGTTCATGTGCTGGATTTGGAACTCTTGTAAAGCACGTGTGCTCCCTGGGTTCCGTTCTGCTCTGGTCTCATGTGCAGATCTAACTGATCAAGAGATGGGAGGGAATGGTAGCAAGGTGGAAAAGAACTGTCAATTTTCTGTCCTGAGCTAAAAGTGGTGGTTGTTTTTTTTTTTTTTTTTTTTTTTTTTTTTTTTTTTTTTTTTTTTTTTTTTTTTTCCAGAAAATGCCTGTGGAGTTATAGGGCTTTGAGAGAGAAATAGAAAACTCTGCTTAATGGTAAACATTTGGAAACAAGAAAGCTTTACTCCCCCAAGTCCCCCACGTGTACATACTGCATCTTGCACCAATCTTGTGTCTTTAAAGGGTGCTGTATTTAATATGGATGGCATAACCTTTCTGTTTGTTTTTTGCCTGCATACACAGAATTTGAACTCTCTGAAGAGAAGGCAGCATGGGCATCCCATGCTAGCCTGTTCTACAGACCACAGATGATCAGTTGTGATGGGGAAGATCTGGCCTTTTCTGTTGTTTCTGCCTTTTTGATGTGGCCTGTGCTAGTCTCTGGGGTGGCACACTGGTCAGTTTTTGCTCACTTTCTTTCTCCTGAATGTGGGACCAGAAAATGTTTTGCTCTTGCGTGATAGTCCCCTGTGGTGAATTTGTGCTGACAGACAGTGATGACTACAGGGAAGCTGGTAGCTATTTCAGGTTCATTCTTTATTTAAATGTTCTCCCTCCAGAGGCAGGCTTGTGCTTGACTTGTACTGATGCATTTTCCTTGTGCATCCTTCTGCTATGGCAGCTCCTGCACAGGGCAGGGACAGAGAATGAACCTAATGGAAGGAATTAACACCAGAAGGGGAAAAAAAAAAACCCAAACACCACAACAACAAACTCCCCTGAACAAGGCATGCACAACTACTGGGAACTTGAGCAGTATTTTGATGCTGTGCATCTTTGTGGCTAAATCTAATCCTCACTGGGAGAGAAGGGAATAAAGTGATTATCTGGAGTCAGTGTGCAAGTGCCTGGGACATGGTCAATTCAGGTTAGATGTGCCGTGACTGAATGATACCTGCAGTTGTCTCAGACAAGAACTGGGTAGAGAAATGCTGCCAGGAGGCTTTCTCCTACTTATTTAGGTCGATAGAGCTGAGTGGGTCATTCTCACCTGCCAGGGTGCATAGATTGCTGTCATGCAAGCTAAAGCTTTAGACCAGTGGTTAACTGGTCTGTCTTGCCATTGACTGAAAGGAGAGGAAGGATCTCACTAGATACATACTACCTTTTGGAGGGATACTGCTCAGCTGATGTTCATGGTCCAAAATCCACTCTGCTTTATGATGATTTTTTTGCTGGTGTTGCTTAAAGAGACCTTGATTTATACTAGTGTGAACAGGACCCTAGTGTGAATGTTTCCGTATGCAGCCTTAGTTTTGCAAGTGTGGGTCTTTATGTGTCTCTTTGGCTTTGATTTTTTTTTTAATTTATTTTGTCATTCTTATTGGATTTTCTTTTCCATTGTTCTGAGCTTGGGACAGTGGAAATGAGTTGCCTGATTGTGAGGAACGTGACTAAGTCTGCAACTTGAGGGAGGAAGATTGAGGTATCGCCACAGTGTGGGCAAATATTTCTCTCCCTGTCTTGCATTGGTGGGAAACTTGGATTGGATGTTCAAGTGCAGATTTTCTCGAGTGAACTAACGTGTCCCTGTGTTACTGGTATTAGCAATGCAACATAGATGTTTATTTGCTACCAGTGATTTAGACACCTTATAGGGTGAGAATTACTGAGCCGGACTTGCCAAGTCTCTGTACTTTTGGAATGTTTCTAATGAAAACCTCAGTGTGAAAACATATTCTAAATGGTACTGTGCTGGTTCTGGTAAAAGACAGATGTCCATTCCTAGCTCTCATGGTATTTCTCAAAGTCTTTCAGGCAACTGTGTTCTCTTGGTTCACTACTTTGCTAAATATCTTCACTGCTTATGAGAGGCTGTTGTTTTGAGGCATTGCAGCCACCTTCCTGAATGGAAGTTGTAGAGAAGGAACAGTTTGTAATAAACTAGCAAAATGGATTTTTAAAAATTGTGGTGTGATGTAGCCTTGAGCTGGGATTGAAGACTCTTCTACACTTGCTGGAGAAACAGCTGCTATGAAGAAAACTTTCAATTTTTTTTTGTTGTTGTTGTTGTTGTTGTTGTTGTTTTTATATGGCTGGGTAGATAATAGTACAGAGTTGGCCAGACAGGCCAAGTGCTGTGAGTGATCCCTTTGCCAGAGTGGAAATGCTCTTCTAGATCCTCACACTTCTACTTGGAGTAACTTGTCACTGGAACCTTTTGGTGTCTCTTTTGTTCTCTCTTTAATGGAACTGCTGTGCTTGTTTTAAATTGTTTTAAAAAATCACTTTTCTTGATAAGGACCCTACCTGACAAAGCAATGGCTTCTGTCAGAGCAGCATGTTTTATTTCAAGGGCTTATTTTTCATCTTTCTGATACTGAAGTAGGACAGCAGTAATACCTTCAAAGTCAGTGGTGATACACTGATGGAGTGTCAGCAAGATGAGAATTAGACCACGTGTGCCTTCCCCTTCTCTGGCTGCTGGCAGGATTGGACAAGATGGAATTTGAAAGTTGCTTCCGTCTACATGGCTGTGCTTCAGCCTGTGTTTCATAACATAGCAACCAGAAAAGCATTAATGTTATGATGAACTACCACGTGTTACAAGTCACTGAGCTGCATGCTAAAGTAGAGGGTTGTCTCTTGAAGGGAGTGAGCAATCCAGGAATACAGTCCTTTAGAAGTAGCTTTTAATAATGATGAGGGCTTTGATTGCAAAGTTCCACAAAGCAGTGTCCAAACAGTATGTCAAACAAAAATGATGCTTCTTTGCTCTCTTGGTGGAGACCACCCTGGCCTGTGATGTGGCACATTCTCTTGCTGCTTTGCTCATTGGCTGAGCAGTGAATCACTTTCCCAAGTTCCCATGTTGGCAGTGACCATCTCTAGCCATGCTGTACTGACCCTTCACTGGTCCTGGGTTTAGGTTCCCCACTAGCTCAAGTGTTAGTGGCTCATCTGAGGAGTGCAGCCAGTGCTTTATAGGGTCTTGGTGAAAGCTTAGAGAAATCATCTGGACTTTGGCTCAGGAGTTAAGGCTCCTAGCTCTTGAGGCTTAATGACTTAAAGCACAAATAGACAGTGCAGTAAAGGTAGTGTATTTATTAGAGCAAGTTCCCATTAACTCTTCTCCTTGACGGGTTAAATATCTCTAGCTTTTCCTGTCCGATGTCATACAAGATCTAACTCAAAGCCAGTGAATTCTTCGCACTTATACTGAGTTTAATGGGTTTTGGACATGTGCCCAGGAACATAAGATCAGATGTGCTGGATGAGACCAAAAGTCCATGTATTCCCAATGTCACATATCTGACATTGCTCAGTAGTGCAGCTCTATCTGGCATTAAATTGGCACTTGGCATATCTAGCATCTATCTGGAATCAAGCATACGTAGTACACAGACCTCTACAAATAACTTACTGCTCAGCTTGGTGTTTTCTTGTATGTGTGTGGTGGTTGACAGAAGAATAATAATTTTGGTTTAATTCTTAACCCACATCTCCGCCCTGACAGGTGTCCTTAGATTCTTATTCAGACCAAGCATAGACTCATTCTGATTTAAAAAAACCTCAACCCAACCAACCAAATAAAAAAAACCCACTTGTCCCTAATTTTTAAGGATATAAAGGTGTTTTTTTTTTGTATAGAAAAGCTGAGATTTTAATTTAAAAGGTTGAAAAGAAATATTTATAATTGTGTACTTAAGAAAGCAAACTCAGCACAATTTAGGAGATATAAAATATTCTGGCCTTACTAAGATGCTACTTTACTGTAAAAATTCATGCTTGAAGATACCGCCCCCTTTGATTTTCAGTGCTATGCTGTATCTTGGTATAAAGTTGGTGAAAAGAAGGTTGCAGTGTTTATGTGCTCTTACTGGAGGAAAGCAGCAAGTTCCATCAATAAAAATAGAGAGTGTAGTATCTGATGCAGGCCCTGCTAGTGAGACTGTGTTGCTTTGCTTTAATTACAGGAATTACCTTGCTGATGTCACTTCGTCAGTCAGTAGGGTGGGTGCTTACATGCTCTTCTGGAGGTGTCCAGAAATTAACAGTTACTTTAGAGAGTGGGGGTTTTTGTGGTTTGTTTTGGTGTTTTTTTTTTTTTTTTTGTTTTTTTGTTGTTTTTTTTTTTGTTCTGTGGGAGAAGCTTTTAAACAGAAAAATTCAAACTGAAAAGTATGTCTCTGGTTTTGTTGTTTTGGTTTTGTTTTTTAATATGGGCTTGGTATCATTTTTTGCTAATAATAGCAGTTGACAAAAACTAAAATCAAATGCCCTCTTCTTTGTCCTGGTTAGAAACTCACCAGTTAATGGCTGGGGAGGTTGGGAGGTTTTTGTGTTTGAGAGTGGATGGGGAGTTGCACTTCAGGTCTACATCACTAGGTCCCATTTCTGAGATCCAAGAAAACATTTTGGCAAATGCTTTCATTTTGCCTAAAGGGCTGATTTTTTTTATTTTTTTATTTATTTTTTTATCCCAAAGTTATGTTGCCACTGAACTGGAGTCAGGAGTGCCTTTGGAGGAAATGGGGTAGAGCTTATGTGCTAATGAATCTTGTGCATGATGGAGAAATATATATGAGCTCAGTCTATAGCCTTTACATTAACTACTGACAAGCTGTTACCTCTCTGTGCCTCAGTTTCCCCATCTGTGAGATGAATTCGATCTCCTTTGCAAAGTCCTTTGAGACTGCCTGATGAAAAGCAGTGAATATGCAATGTTATCTATAGCTATTGGCAGCTGAGGTTTGGACTAAGATGTTTTTTCGTTCTCCTTCACAGAGAATCAGGCACTGGCCACTGTTCAAGGCGGGCAGTAAATGCAAACAATTCTATTGTATTTTTTCCAATCTTAATTTCAACGGGTTGCATAAACAGCATAAAAAAGTTGAGACTTGTGGCCTGTTGGGCTGTGGTCCCATCAGCCCTCAGGGGATTGTAGTCTAAGACCTGCTGCTCTAAGTGATGTTCCAGTTGAATTCAATTTATGCTTTGCTTTTTGAAACATTTCATTTCTAAATGTGGAAAAATGTATGGAGCTGGAGATGTGTCCTGGTGCTGGGAGGAGAGTCCTAGTCTGATTATTTAAAATGAATTAGTTCTGATGAAATATTTAGCCTTTAAACAACACATTTAATACAGTGAATTGCATTTTATTTATTAATGGCTGTAGCAATGAGATTTGGAGAGGAGTTCTGCTAAAATGCACTGTTGTGTTATTGCAAAATATAGTAATGACTATAATATTTTGCTGAATTATTAATATCCACTGTGCCTACAGAACTGCATCAGTGTCAGATTTCAAAACTGTTTTTATCCAAAGATTCATGTGTGGGCATTGTTTTACTTTTTTGGATAGTTTTTCATACTTTTTTTTTTTTTTTTTTTTCATTCTTTTTTTTTTTTTTTTCTGTTGCTAATTAAAGGGACAAAATGAAAGCAGGAAGGAGAGTCAGGTGTTGCCAGTGTTTAACTCACCCCCATGAAACATGTCAAAGATTATTTCTCTCTGCCAGTGCCAGGTCTTTTTGCAAAAACAGATTCCATATAGTGTAAAGATTGTAGTTAAAGGGAATGGTGTGTGGAAGAGCCAGGCACAGGGCTGACTGAGACTACTGCTTCTTTAGCAAAGCACCCTTGGTTATTGCTACCTTCTCTACTGCCAGCTTGCTTATTTGTACACATCATCCATCCCTCGGTGGTTATTGTCAAAGAAAGCTGGGCAGAGCACTCTCTGTGGACCAGATTTTCTTACACTAGAACAGACGCTAATCTGTCAAAGGTTTGACTCAACAACCAGTGACTGCTCAGTTCACTTTGTGGCTGTGGTGAATGATGGCAAATTCTGCCCGTGGGACCCCAGTGCCTACCTCAGGAGGGATGGATGATCCTTACCTACCGCATTGCACGTGGTGCCCAGAGAGCTCCTTGATGTTGACTGGCACATGCTCAGGCTGGTGTGGGAGTGTGATGGTTTTGCTGTTGGTGTTCCCCCAGCACAGTTGTGTCCCATGCCAGTCAACGCTTTTAGACAAACTCAGACCTCATTTAAGGACAGGGTAGCCCAAGGGTGTTTCCTTTTGGCACCTTGTCTTGGGGAGGAAGGACATTTAGCCAGATGGAGGCAGACCCTGATGTGCCAAGTGGTCTCTGACCAACAAATTGGGCCTGTGTTATTTTCTAATATGGACATAGCAAATGAAGGGCCGAAGTTATATGCAATTAAAGGTATCTCTTCAGCGGTTGTTTTTCTACTGTTCCCTGTGAATGGAATAGAATTTGTTTGAAGTCTCCTGGACTTTATTTGGGGCCTGTAATACTAGTACAGAATAGTCAAGATGTGGGAATACACCAAAGATTTCCCTTATCCACCTAAAGCTACTGCTATGGAAACATCTGGTTAAATTACACTTGATCTCTGGTGTGACTTTCTGGGTTGCCAAGCAACTGGGAAAACCTTGCAAGGCGTACTTGTTAATTACTGGCAACCAGAATGTTTTCTTCTTCTTCCCAGCATCTTTCCTATTTTATTTAATTTTCCAGCTGAAGCTGGCTATCCAAAGGAAGTATTTCTGGATATTTGGGTGTATCCTGAGGCACTTTGAAAAATCTAATTTCTAAGTCTGCACCTGGAGCTGTCATTTTGAGTTTGGTTGGGATGGAATTAACTTTCCCCACAGCAGCCCTCATAGTGCTGTGCTTTGTAGCTATAAAGGTGTTGATAACACACCAGTGTTTTGGCTACTGCTGAGCAGTGTTGGCCCAGCATCAAGGTGCCTCCCCCTGCACCCCCAAAAGCCAGTAGGTTGGGGGTGGGCAAGAGGTTGGGAGTGGATATAGCCAGAACAGATGGCTCAAACTGACCAAAGAGATATTCCATACCATGTGACATTGTGCTAAGCAATAAAATCTAAGATGGAGGAGGAGGAGGAGACATTTGTTAAGGTGTTTGTCTTTTGGAGCAACTGCTATGCATACTGAGGCCCTACTTCCCAGGAGGTGGCTGGGCATTGCCTGCTGGTGGGAAGCAGAGAATTTGTTTGTTTGCCTTTGCTACCATGTGTGGCCTTTGCCTTTCTTATTAAACTGCCTTTACCTTGACCCAAGAATTGTTTTTAATCTATTTTCTTCCCCCTGTCCTGTTGAGGAGGGGCGTGATAGAGGCTTGGTGGGTACCTGGCAGCCAACCAAGGGCAACCCACCACAGATTTATATATATATATAAAAAATACACATATAGACCCTATTTGATAATAAATTAGAAACTCTGAGAAGGAAATTCAAGTAGGAAAAAGTTGAAGTACTATGAGCATTCTGGGCATTAAGGAGTACAGATCTTTAGGATAAACTCCTAGCTGCTTGTTCTAGAGTAGAAATCTTTAAGGTGATCCAACCGATTGCAATAAGCAACTCTGACATGTCCAAAGTCACCTGGATTAGGATGACCAACTTAACTTTAGGAGTCAAATATCTGAATCACTGTTCAGGAGCCAAAGGATATGGATTGCAGAGAATTGGTGGGGAGGGAGCTCTGAACTTCATCTGAAGACAGGCAATTACATGGCTTTTTGCAGGCCCTGCCATGGGATAAGTGTGGACTTTGTGTGCCAGTCTCAGAGCTAGTGAAGTCAAGAGAGTAATTATAAGGAGGATAAGGTAAAGCCAGTAGGAGAAAGGGCAAAATAAGCTTAGGGTTACATATGAATCCCAGGAAGACTTAAAAAACTTTTGATCTATTAGAAATTTTCTTTCATCTCATACTTGATAATGCTGCTCCTACTCTTTGGTTTTCAGAGAACACACCTGAGTCTTTCAGCGCAGCTATGTTTACGCAAACAGAACCAGTCCAAAATAGCATCTATCATTAAACTGTCATAAAAATGTATTAGGTGGTAGTAATACTAAAATGAATAAATATACCACCTTAATCTTGTTAAGAGAGACATTAGTCTCCATGCTCTTTTAAAAACAATCCTTTAGTTGTAGGTAATCTAACTGGAAAAGAAGGCATTAGTCTGGTCCTTTTTTCTAAAATCCTGCTGACAAGGGGAGCAAGCAGTAGTGATCTAATGGCTAAGTCTGGAAAAGAGGGATGCAGCTGTTTGGGCAAGTTTGCTCTGTGCTTGCTGCAAACTGTGGGATGTTTGTCTTTAAAGGGGAACTTTTGGAAGACATCAGTAAAAAGGCGCAGTCAAGCAGCAGTCTGAATGGCACCAGTCTGAGATCACTTTTCATTGTTTGTGAGATGATCAGGAGCACAGGACAACATATCAGGATGACTAGTTGTTGACTCGTGCTGCAGGTAGGTCTTGACAGTAGGGTGAAGGTGAACATTTTCAAACTGTAATGCCTAAGAATATCTATAGACTGTCATGCTTTCTAGGGGGATTCTTCCAATTCAAGGACACAATCTCCAGGGAAGGCTTGTGAATTCAAGGCTATTTCTATTCAGACAAGAATATACATTAGCTTGCTCATGGAACAGGAGCTTGCCCAGATACGGAGAAGATGCATCTAGTTGTGGTGGAAGCTTCAGGCTTAGAGAGAGAGAAAAATGGGACTCTTGTGAGAGAAAGATGTTTTAGAGTGGCAGTATACCAGAAAGTTTCTCTCCGTGTATCTTCAAGAGCCCAAGTACCCAGGGCCCAAATCCACAGTTTGCTTGACCAAGATGAGTTTTTCCCTCTGTTAGCTCTTCCATAACCCATTGACATCTTGAACATATTTGAGCATGGGGTGGCCTCAGTGTTCTGAGCACCATCCTCTGCAGTCTTGGACACCTACTTTGCCCTGCTGATGTAGATGCAGTTATGCTTGTTTATATTTGAAAGTTTGTGGTGCAGAGGGACTCCTGGGCACTGGTATATTGCTCATGGTAGTAGAAGAGTGTGGAAGTGACAGTGCTCAATATTTGGGAGGTTGGTTTCTCTGTGCTATTAAGTATAATAACAGAGGGGAAAGAGAGCTAGAATTAATGGAAACAGACACAGTTGAAACTCATCCTTGCAGTAGCAGTGAGGATGATCTGCTTAGTGAAATCCAATCCTTTATTAACCTTCACAGCCTTTGCTTAGAATGCTTCGCACTGACAGAGAAAACGGGAAGGAAACATGGCTTTGTCTTCCAATGACTGAGTCTGTAGATGGATTGAGGACTGGTCCTAGGCAGAGTTTGTCAGCCTCCATGGGTATGCCAGCTGTCCCCTGACTCTGACTCCTGTAATTGCAATGAAACGATGGGAATAGGGAGGAGACATCCGAACTTACCTGGGAGCTGGTGAGAATCAAGTCTGCATGTGACTGAGTCTTACTTCTCTAAGTTCAAACATACTTGAGAGATTTCCTGTCAACAGCCAGCACAGGCATCTTCTTTCTCTCATCTTAGGCCAGACAGACCCTTCAGTTAGGGGCCAGTGTGGTCAACAGAAAGCAGTGGACTTGCATCAGCAAGAAAGAATTGATGGAAAGGGCGATAATAGCAGGCAAAAATAGCTTCAGTTGTGAACACCGACAGGTAGCAGATAGTTCTGCATGGATAGGGTATGTGTCCAAAGCAGCACCTTTGAACTCTCAAGCACAAGCCTGCGACTTGCAAGCTACAACTGGGGCTGGATGTAAATTTTGTCAACACCCTAACTAAACAAAAATTGCATGTTGTAAGATTGTCTTTTGAGTCCGCTGTGTATCCATACAGTGTTATTGCAGAAGGAGTGGGTGCTGTGGTCGCTGCAGCAATGCAAGTATAGAGAAGTGGATTTTGCAGAGTAGGTCCCCTGAACCTGAGTTATGCTGTGAAGCATCCAATAGCTCCCGTCTGTCTACACATCCTCTTTAATGCAGGCCCCTACTCTGTCTCTGCTGTATTGTCTGTTGTTGTGACCTGGGGAGCTGGTGGTGAGGGAAAATAGCAGGCTTTTCCCCAAGGATAACTCTTAGCTTCCCCAGGGCTTTCCACTGCCTGATTAGTTGATCAGTCTCAAAGCAATGTCTAGGGAAGAATCAGTGCTTTCACTGGTCTCCCTGGCTGCTGGTGGGAGGGTGCCCTGCATCACTGGGGGATTTCAGTGACACTAGTAGAATGCTGCAGGGGTGAGAGGAGGCAGGTTCTTTGGAGGACTAGCTGATCGTTCAGTTGGCTTTGAACAGTCCTACCTCAGAACTATGTAAAGGAAAGGAAAGCATCGGGGGGGG